>NC_028454.1:12504479-12543599 GCF_000263155.2 Setaria italica | reverse complement strand
CTATCATCAGGGTCCAAAGCGAAACCTAAAGTTTAAAGGCAGAAAAAGCAGAACACCACATTTCGTGATACCATCCTATTGCCAGAAAGAACCGCCCCCCCCCCCCCCCCCCCCCCCCCACCTCCCCAAATTTTTAGATAAAAATTTTCCCCCCAAACCCCGGGGACTCCTAAAAATGTTCACACAATCCCCCCAGAAACCTTCGGGACGGGGTTTTTTCTCCGAGTTTCAGGGGGCCACTGAAAGAAACAAAATATCTAAAAGAAAGAAAATGCCAATGCATTCTCGCATCCGGCATAAAAGGCATCCCCCACTGATAACGGAATGTTACTATTTTCCTATCGTCCCCAGCTGCCATTGCCAAGCATAGACAAAAACCAAACCAGAGAATGAAAAAAATCCGCGATCTTAGATTGTTTCCTCGTCGCTAGAAATACCATGTAAATCAACATTTCCCCATTTACTGCTCCCCATCTGTTCGCAGATAGCACTACCTCAGCTTATCTTCTCATCAAGTAATAGGAGTCCAAAAAACTCAAAATCTACAGCATAATTTTACAAATTATTACTGTTCTGAGATTCCAACACAGGCGAAAGGCGAGAGCAAAATGGGAAGACTGAAGAGAACAAACTAACAGGGGCAAAGCAATGAAGAAGGGAAGTCCTACCTTGTCGAGCTTCTCGAACGACTCGGCGCGGCGCGGCACCCATCCGCGCACGGCCTCCGGGGCGACTGCGACGAGCCACGGCGGCCACCCCGCAGCCACCTGCTCCCCCTCCACCGCCCTGGGCACCGGACTCCTGACCTGGCACGCCGCCGCCATCGCCATCATCGCCCGCCTCCTCTCCAGAGCCTCCTCCCTCCCGCTCCCCGTCCTCGCATGCTGCTGCTGCTGCTTCCGCGCCTCCTCCTCCCTCCTCACCGCCGCCGAGAGCTTCGCAGCCGGCGGAGGCGTTGTGCGGCACTGGCCGTCGTCGAAGGCGGAGGAGGGGCGGCCGCAGACGCAGCCCATGGCGGCGGCTGCAACTGCAACGGCGGCCGCGGCGGAGAGATGGGACCGGCTGTCTGGCTCAGCTCGGCCGGTGCAGCCACCGGGGGAAGCGCGGCATGCGGAGGATGCGGATGGATCTTAGAGCTAGGGTTTGGTGAGCGTGGATTAGGGTTAGGATTGGTGGCGGGGGAGGAGGATGGAGGAGTGGAAGCCGCGGCGCGGTGGAAGTGGAAGGGGAGCAGCAACGGCACTCGCAGGAGAAGGTAGCGGAGGGTATGGGCTCGTTTGTAAATTTGGTAGATGCAAAGGATGTCCATGTTGTTTGGGTTCTTTTATGCACATGAGGACTTGGAAGATTTATAATTGCTAGGGTCAGCACACAAAATGAGGTTTGTTTTTTTTTTAAAAGGCATGCATAGACGAGGTGAGGTCTTAAAAAATGATTCTTGGTTTCACTTCCCCATTAACATATATTTTCACCTTAAGAAAATATTTTAATCCATGATTCTTATCTTTATAATTCTTTTTGGGGGAGGACCTAAGCCCTCGAAGCCTATAAACACATCAATTGAATTGTTATGTTGATTTATTTAATGTAGCGTAATTTGTACGGTTAATACATAACAAATTTTGTTTTTGTTGTTGTTTGAGATGTAAAAGATGAAGAACATCTTTACACAAAGGAAACATGATATGGACTTAACCGCTAGAAGGGCACCAAGTCAGTTGAGCAAGGACTTCTAAAATAGACACTGATTTCAAAAATTCTTATACACTCATTTGAGCAATTGCAGGTGGAAAATAATATGCACTAAGCTGGACCAAAAACTTTTAATTTTCTATAGAGAAGTTACGACTCCAGCACATATGGGTATGAATCGGTCATGGAAGTTATGAATGTTGGTTAATTTGTTTTCCTCAATGCACTTGCTCTTCCGCTTTTATTAAAAAAAAGAAAGTAAGCATGCATTAAATTGATGGAATCCAAGTTTTTTGTTTTCCTATATATGCACATCCTTTTTTCTACATTGTGTTAATAAAAAATTCTCACTTTCATATATTTACTCCACAGTACATCACTACTTGAGTAAAAATTATGTGAGAAATTGGACTAGATAATTAGGAACCTATAAGTATCCATTCATATGCCATCTCAAAATTGATCAACAAATTTAAATGATGATATATATATATATATATGTTGAGACATCACAATTCACCCGGTCACACTTTGTATTTTTTTTAAAAAAGTCTAGTGATATCTGGTGAGCAAAATTGGCTAAAGAATACGACACTATCGATTTCTAATCCAAGTGCAGTTATACAACGTGGAATGGGAGTGCACCATTTGTTGCTGACATTTTGTCATCAACACGGCTAAAACTTGAGTTGCTCAACAGTATGCAAGCTCTCGACTCTCGAGCCTGGAGGAGGTCTACAAAATGTGAATAACTCAACCTTCGAGGGGCTTCTACGCACATCTGCCACAATTAAATACGGAAACTGTGCTTCGCTGCGATGTCTCTGCACCCGGAGCAATTCCTTCAGCCACCAGCTTTTCATCGTACCCGCCTCCCAACATGCTCTGGCAAGTGGCAAGGCATGCCCTTCCCACGGGGACCCCACGTGTCAGCGAGAGGCGCGCGTGCGCGGCGGGTATCCTCCCGGGTGCGGCTCTTCGAGACCGGCGCCGGCCGTTAAGACTGTGGCGCTGGGCCACTAGGCGCCAATTGGATTGCGCAGGACTGCTGCGCGCCCCCACCGGGCGCGTACACAGGATGTCCGCGCCGGCGCAGGCTGACACCGTGGGCCCGCCCACCCGCCCTCTGCCCCGGGTAAAATTTGGCGGGTAACGCCAAGCTCCTTCCCGCCACCCGCCTCGACAGTTTTGGGTGAGCTATCAGTAGGTGGTCTACACGGTGGGTAAACCATGATGATGTCATTTCGGTTTCGATGTGTCACCGGGGTGTTGCGGAGATAGGGCTCCTATCACATCGGATGTTTAACACTAATTAGAAGTATTAAATATAGATTAATTATAAAAATTAATTGCACAACCTCTAGGCTAAATCGCGTGATGAATCTATTAAGTTTAAGTAGTCCATGATTTGACAATGTGGTGCTACAGTAAGCATTCGCTAATGATGGATTAATTAGGTTTAATAGATTCGTCTTGCAATTTAGCCTAGGGGTTCTGATATTAGTTTTGTAATTAGCTCATGTTTAGTCCTCCTAATTAGTATTCGAATATCCGATGTGACAGGGTTAAAGTTTAGCCCCTATCTCCCAAATACTTTCTAGCCAAGTGACTAGTAGGTGATGGCGTGTGATGCATTTGAAGAGCAGCCGTTACATATTTATATATATAATAAATAAATTGGCAGAGCCGACACGTTGGACTGGCTGCTGGCGCGATCAGCGTCGCCGTTAACCGCGGGACACTCGCATAAGCAATCATTTGCGACCAGGCCAGACCGTGCAGAGCTGCTGGTCGCAGGAGGATCCATGCACGCTTCCAGCAAATCAAAGCTTGTATATTGCGGTCAAATGCGCATTAATCCCAAGCGTGTTTGCTGGTGACGTGTGCTGGATTGTTTGAGCCATTGACCAACAAGGCGGGCAGGATCAGGACAGCAGCAGCCGACTCCATTGCGACCGCAGTGTTAAGTTAACCACAGGGACAGAGACGGGGACACGGACGTGCAGTGCAGGAGAGAGGCCGGACAGCGTGGACGAGGAAAGGAGTAGCGAACAAAAAGAAGAGGATGGGATCGGGAGACAGGTCATATGGATACAAGAGCTCGCATTATTACTTACGGGCCGGTCGGTCGATGATCATGGCTAGCTTAACATGGGTCCGTCCGAGTCGTCTGTAGAGAAGGGCTGTAGCCCATGCACGTACGTACAAAGCACATCCGAATTAAGCAATTGCTTCCATGGCAATTACCTGGAGTGGTAGTAGTTGACGCATGTGTCCGTAGTAGGGCACGGTTGCTTACCTAGCGCGGAGCACATGGATGGAGACGGATCGGATGGACGAGCCCGGCCGGCCGGGCTGCGGGATTGGATCTGGAATCAGGCAATCAGCTGCGTGTGCCGGTGACATCCAATTCCAACCACCGGCCAGCCGGTGGGCGGTGGCCCAGGCTCTCCGAGATCCTCTCCTCTCGTCCTCGGCCAACCACGCAACACGTGTGATTAATGGCGCCCAGCTACCATTCGTGTTTCATCGGGCAGAGATTAACATATACAGTACTAGCTAGCTACGTTGCTGGTCTCATCAGTTTATATTAACCTCGTATACATCCTGCTACACCAGCAGCTAGCTAATCTCTCGCGATGCACATGGAGAGCCATGGAGGAGGCCGTTTGGTGAGCGGCGTGTGTTCGTTTTGTTAATTTGGTGGATCAGCAGCAGCCTCCCGGGTCCCGGCCGGCCAAATTCTGTGGCTGACGACCTCTTCTTCGCACAACACCCAACGTGCTACTGCGGCTCCTGGTCGAGCAAGATCACATGCACGGCTTTCAGTACCCGTGCTGCTGCGTTCTGGAGGGTGTTCGTATTCATAGACTAATTTTTAGTTCGAGTCCTCGGATATTTGGATACCAATTAGAAGGATTAAATATTTAAATAACAATAAGCACATATTTATTGTAGCATCACATGATCAAATCGTGGACTAATTAGATTTAATAGATTCGTCTTACGAATTAACCTTTATTTATACAGTTGATTTTGTAATTAACCTATATTTAATATTTCTAATTAGTATCTAAACATTCAACATGAAAGTCCCGTGAACAAACAGATCCAGTCAGTCCTTGGTATGTACTGTAGTGCCTAGTTATATTGCTAAGAAATCTCAAGGAAGATTGGAAGAGGGCAAGGGAGAAAAGGTAGCGGACAAAAGCTCACTCGAGACACCAGCACAGTACTCTAAAGTCGTAGGGTAGAGAATTGCTGACGACGAGGAGACCGCGCCATCTCAGCAGCGAGAGAATCCAAGCTACGTGCTCCTACCTAGATGGCGCACGCGTTGGGGCGCGAGCAGGCGCTGCAGCTAGCCCCTGCATCTCTGCATGGCATCGCCCTAGCTCCTCTTGCTTGCATTGCATGCTCGATCAGTCACATGCATGCCATTGCCATGCTGCTGGCTGTGGCGGCCTGGCGGAGTGCAGCGTCCCGGCCACTCAGTGAGACTGTGTGCCGGCGGGCCTGCTGGGAAAGCTGCGTCCTGCTCCTGCACGGCCTCATCGCCTATTTGCTTTCGTTCGTTCCCGGAAGAAATACGTACGTACTCGTATTCGTACTCCTATACTGTACTCTACGTCTACTACTCCTACAGTTGCGGAGTAATTCTCTCAGTCTCGGATGCTATACGTGCACATGGGTACAAGTACACCTGGCTTTCAATGGATACAGGTCGGTGGATAGAAGGTTGTTGGCGTAGGTCGCGGCCACAGACAAGACATCGTGGCAGGGCACCACAAGTCAATTCTTTCTCTCTGTTTTTTTTTTTTTTGTTGGAGCGTGGCAGTTCAATTTTATCAGGCAGGCAGGCAGCCGGGACAAGGAGTCGTCGTTGCATCTGGGCCATACATATCGTCTATGATTCGACCGGGCTGAGGCCTAGCAACACGAGAACGAAACATCGACCTGGTTGTTTGGGCTGCTAGCCCAATGATTTGTCGTGAGCATTTCGGCCCAAAAAATTAATATCCTTGTCTTATACTAGTAAAATTCCTTTTTTTTTTCTTCTGAATTGTACTTAGTCCCTACAGCTAAAAAAACATGGTCGTACTTTGTTACTCATCCGCCGCCTCCCCACCCCGTCGCCGCCCATCCATCCCGCCGGCGGCCAGAGGACCGAGCAGCTGCCTGCCCCCACCTCATCTCCGGCTTTTTTTTCCCGCGGAACCCTACGCGCCGCCGCCCCCCCCGTCATCCAAGCCTGCTACCGCGCGCCCCTTTTTCCTCGCCTGTGCCAAGCCCGCGCCCTCGCGCGCGCCTCCTCCTCGCCGCCTGCCACGCCGACACCCTGCTCCCCTCCTCCTCCTCAGCGGAGGCCCGCGCGCCGCCATTGCCTGCCTGCGCGCTCGTACACCTCACGCCGCGGCTGCCGATCGCCTCCGCCGCCGCCGCGTTTGATGTCAACAAGGCTCCTGCCCCGCATCACCCCGCTCCCGCGCCGCCGCCCCAACCCGAACTACCCGCCCGTCACCCCGGCCCTTGCGGCCTCGCTCGCGCGAGTCCTCGCCGTCGGGCACCCGCTGTTCCGTGTGCCAGCGATTGTGCAGCGTCATCGTCGAAGGGCAGGTACCCTGTTCCTCCATTCATTCTTTGTTGCCAGTGAAGAATCATGAATCCCTCTTCTTGTTGTTGGAAATTGTCGATTTGTCATGGATTTGGGATGGGATCTCTCTGATTAGTGGCTTTCATCTTAGGGTTTCTAAAATTTTCCATTCCATCCCCAAGATCTCATTTTCACTGGCTGCTCTGTAAAAATCATCCCAATTGTAGTTCATAGGCAGAGGTTAGGCTGGCATCGGCAGATGTATTCCAGCACATGACACAATTGATGAGTAATCCCCTCCAGAGATGCTAGCCATTATCCTTGTTTGACTGGTAAGCTCTCCTTCCTCCACTCAAATTGCATCACCATGTTGAAAATTTTAGATTGTACTGAGAAAAGATTGTTTGCCCCAGAATTCATTGGTAGGCCCAGCGAATATGTTGCTCGTTCTACTAGTCTTAGTCTAGAGGAACTGTTGTTGAGAAACTTCTATGCTAGCTAGATGGTTTTATAGTAGTAGAAAGTTGCATCTGTTTCTTCAGAAGGGACATTGGTATATCCTACAACTTGCAGTTATAGTGATTATGTTTCTTTTTGTATTTCCTGCAGGAGAGTTTGATGTAATCTGGAAGGTGTGACCCATTATCTCTCAGGTGGTCCTTTCCATCAACTTGGCAAATAATATTTCTCCATGAAGTGTAGTCTATGCACAGCTCATTCCTGCTTCTGCTGGTACTGTCAATGTAAGGAGGGGATCGGCTTCCCTCGTCTATGCACCGGGCAGTCCCAGGGTTCCTGCGGCGAGCCCATGCAATCAGGAGCTACCCCCCAGTGCTGCGTCTTTCCTCTCAGGCTTGTTGCTTGAACAGCTCAGATAATGAGGAGCCCGGACGGAATTCTGCTTACATTGACTATAGAAGCCAGTGTCTCCTTCCCTCCATCACGCTAGCAGTGCGGACTGCGAACTGGGATGCTGCCAGAAATATAAGCTTCAGGGAGTGTGTGAGGTTATACGGGCTATCTCAATCAATTGGTTTGTTTGCATTGCTTGTGCAGCTGTTCTTACCGTGGAGAATCAGAGAGATCCGGTGCTTGATTCAGAGCATTGTTGATTACTGTGAAAATGCTGGCCAGGAGTTGTTTGAGTTGGCTCCTATTTTGGTCAGCAGATTGGGTGGGTCAATGACGTTGTTGCAAGTTTATGCTGCAGTTATCCGGATTTTTGTAGAGTTGTCAATGTTTGAGGACGCTCTTCTCACTTACATTGAGGCCAGGAAGGTTGGTGCTGAGCTGCGTTTGTGCAACTTCTTGCTGAAGTGTTTAGTCAAGGGGAATCAGATTGTGTATGCAAGGAGTTTATTTGATGACATGAAGAGCTCTGGTCCTTCACCAAATGTCTACTCTTATTCAGTTTTGATGAGTATGTATACACATGGAGAGAGGTTGTGCTTAGAGGAAGCTTTTGAGCTTCTTCGTGAAATGGAAATGAATGGTGTGAGACCGAATGCTGCAACCTATGGAACTTACCTCTATGGGCTTTGCCGTTCCAGACAGTTAACGTCTGCATGGGACTTTCTTCAAAATCTTTGTCAGAGAGGGTGCCCTTGCAACACTTATTGTTTTAATGCAGTGATTCATGGTTTCTGTAGTGAGGGTCAGGTCCACAAAGCCATAGAAGTGTTTAATGGGATGAAGAAATGTGGGTTTCTCCCAGATGTCCACAGCTATAGCATATTAGTTGATGGGTTATGCAAACAAGGGGAACTATTGAAAGGTTATGACATGCTTGATGAAATGGCAAGAAATGGAATCAGTCCTAACCATGTAAGTTATAGTTCACTTTTGCATGGTCTTTGCAAGACTGGAAATGTTGAATTTGCGTTTGAGATTTTCAAGAGGCTTAAAGACCAAGGTTTCAAGCATGACCAGATAATGTACAGCATCCTTTTCCATGGCTGCTGCCAACATTTACATCTAGATATTGTCAATGGCCTTTGGGATGACATGATTCATCATGATTTTGTTCTAGATGTTTATGATTATACCAATCGGATCTATGCATTATGTAGACATCGATGCCTTATAGAAGCATTGGAAGTATTTGAACTCATGCTTGAGAATGGGATAACTCCCAACATTGTGACATGCACCATCCTTGTTGACAGCTTTAGCAAAGAAGGGCTGATTGGTGAGGCCTTCCTATTCCTGGATAAAGTACATCAGTCATTGGCAATTGCCCCCAATCTTTACACATACAAAGCTATTATCAACGGCCTTTGTAAGATCAACAAATCGAATGACGTGTGGGAACTTTTTGCAGACATGATAAAAAGGGGATACGTTCCTGATGCTATCCTCTACAGTATTATTATTGATGGTTTTGTGAAAGCTTTGGAGTTGCAGGAGGCTTTCAGGCTGTATCATAAAATGTTGGATGAAGGGATAAAACCTACTATTTTTACATATACTAGCCTCCTAAATGGGCTGTGCCATGATGATGGACTTCCTAGATTTAGGAAATTGATGAGGGATATGATTGGGGAGGACCTGGTACTTGACAAGATTTTGTGCACATCTATTATTGCGCACTATTGTAGATGTTCAAATATGAAGGCCGCCATGGAAATGTACAAAAAAATGGAAAGCTCCGGTTTATCACCAGATGCTTTTGTATATACTTGCCTAATTAGTGGCTTCAGTAAAGTTCGTGCAATGGATGGTGCACTTTTGATGATGGAAGAAATGGAAAAAAGGAATATTAAGCCTACTGTAGTAACCTATACAGCTCTCATCGTTGGATACCTTAAAACAGGGGATGAGAAACAAGCTAAAAAGATGTACAGAAGTATGTGTGAGGCAAGCATTGATCCGGATGACAAGCTGAGTTGTATATTGGGCGTTGGCAATGACGGGGGTGACTGATTTTTATTCTCGGAAAGAAAAGGATGCAACATAGATTTTCAGATGGACCTCTATTAACTTGACCAAGGGACGGCTCTGTGATGGTGATGAGCTCACCTAGTGTTGAACAATATTGGCTGCATTTGTTTCCTCAGCTTCCGGACTGCATCAGATGAACGAGGAATAGAAAGAAGTAACCTGAAAGTGGCAGTTTAATCCTTGGACAACACCTGGAGGGTGTTATCATTACAGGTAGCCCTTTGCTTTGTGCAAGTGTCTAATATAGGATATTAGACTGCAATTTAGAAATTAATGTTTTTTCCTACCTTATCAAATGCCAATTTGAAATTCAGGTTACTTCAGTTCATGTGTCATCTTCATCCTTTGAAACTTTTCCTGGTTTCCAAGTTTCATATTTAAGAAGTTTCATATGAGTTGATTCTATAGGTTCTACTTGGAAGATTAATTGGTTGTAGGCTTGTAGCTTATCCTTTGTTTGGTGGCTTTGGTTTGCCAGGTCTGACGAAGGGAGCGGATCATTGAGGTGGGTGTTCTCGTTGAGGGAGCTTCGATTGGCAACAAACATCTTCAATTATGATAACAAGATTTGAGAAGGGCCTCTTGGGAGTGTGTATTGGGGACAAGTTTGGGATGGCTCTCAGGTTTCTGCTCTGTACATTTTGGTCCTTGCTGTGAACTACAATTTTTAAAACTTTTTCAACTTTATTGCTTTTTAATTCTTGCTTTTCAGCTGGGCGATCACAATTATTATGCACAGTTTTGCAAATTTTATCGGTACCTGTCTCACTAAATAGTCTAGCAACTGCTATCGGTTAACTTTTCTTGATTAGTTTTGGGACATTGATCTTTGATTGTGTTATTATTAGGTAGGTAGGATATGTTGTCATAGGGGAGTAAACAAAAAAAGATGTCTAGCATCGTGGAGAGGGTTAGTATAATGTTAGATGGACAAATGAACAACCATCTCTTAAGTATAGTTTGTTCTGTTTGTACCTTTGTCTTTTTTATCCGTACTTGTGTCCAATTGATGCAAATTTAGTGGCTGGGAAAAATTGTGATGACGTGCGGTTCCATACATTATTGTTGCTACCCAGTTTTAATATATAAAACTACAATGAACTCCATGCAACCTACTGATTGACTTTGCCAATCTTTTATTATGCAGATTGCTGTCAAGAGGTTAAAGAATACAAAGAATGGCACATAAGTGGAATTTGCTTCAGAAGTCAAGATCTTGGGAAGAATAAGACACATAAACCTCCTGAGTTTCCGTGGATATTGTGCGGATGGACCTGAACGCATGCTGGTGTATGACTATATGGCAAACTCAGCGGAGTGTCTCCTTGATTGGCGGAGGAGAGCATCTATTGCCATCGGTGCTGCTCGGGCTCTCTTGTCAGTAAACGGTCTTATTATCTTTGCTCATAACAGAATAGCACTGATAATTTGTACTTTGTTGCTTTTGATAAACACTGTGTCAGACATCACTGACAATGGCTTTCTCACAGGTATCTTCATGAACATGCAACACCTCAGATAATCTATGGGAGCATCAAGGTCACCAATGTGTTGCTGGATTCAGACTTCCAGGCACATGTTCAACGACAATATCCAACCTGCTATGATTATTGGTGTTGGTATATATATGGTCTGAATCCTGGTTGATTATGGATGCGGTAATTTAGAGGGTATATGCCTGCTAATTTTTTAAAACATGAAACTACGAGACTGCTTATTTATGGAGAGACAGTGTCCATGTGATCCAGTTCAGTATTAGATATAACTTAAGTAATTTGGTCAAATGAAATTTAGCAATGGACAAGCCCCGAGGGGGTGTTCATTTTTTATTCTACGTATACACATGAAATGTTTCTATGTTATGATTAAGACATATACTATATGCTTAGTATTTTAGACATCCAGAAATAACGTTTACTAATTATGCCTCCGTGGATATTTTTATATGCACCAAGTTAAAGTAAAATCTAGAAACTTGAAAGATTTCCACGATACCGGGAGAATGTCTGTTTACACGATTCTATTATAACATTATAACCTAGATTACCTCCTTACTGTTGTTTAGTTTCAGCTTAAATAACATTGGCTAGGTCATTACATTTTGTTTCTGGTAAGCTAGTGACCGATTTTGTAGATGCACACATGGTCGGAATCCATTTACACTTTGTTTCTGGTAAACTGGTGACCAATTTTGTAGATGCACACTTGGTCGGAATCCATGTTGCTTGCTGTTGACATATAATTTGAAATGTTCTCTTTGTCTGTCCCAGGTGTGATTGATCAAATGTCAAAGCAAGTATCTTATGTACAGGTACGTGAATGAGAAATCTTGAGTTTGATTACAGATGTTTTTTTCTTGCAGACATGAACATATTGCAGAACCAATTGCTTGTTTTCAGCATCTCAATACATGCTTCATGTGTGAGTCATCTTTGCAAGAGCAGGATAGTTAGCCCTTTACAAACGCAAGCCTTGCCTTTTTCATGTGTGGACTACGTAGCAGATGAGTGAAATATGAATTCAGACCCCTGAGATAATATTTCCTTTAGCAGTTTATGACTAATATCCTATTTTCTTGTTAACTGAAGCCGACCCTTTTCCACATTCTTTGGACTGCAATTTAAATATTGAGTTTCGGATGGATAGATTGAGATACATCTGGGTAATATTTTGAAGCTTTAGCTGATAACCTGAATCTGTCTGCTTGCAGAAGTTCTATGGAGAGAAGTTCAATAGCCCATTGGAGATCAGGCATCTCCCATTATTTATTTGATAAAAGAGTAAGCTTTATTTTGTAAATAGAAAATGCAATGGAAAGGCCATGTAATGTGATAAATTGTGTTTGAATCAGTTTGTTGGTCTGTGATTTAAATCCACCGACTGGATTGAACACTATAAACTGTGAGCAAATGTTGTCTTGTTATTGTAACTTCTATTATAAATATTATCTGTTGTATTTATGAGTATGCTATTCGGTTATGTTATGCGTTCTCTATTGTTTTACAGTAAGCCATGAGTTAAAAGCTTTTATCTCTACATGATTACATTATGTGTCAAGCTTTGTCTAATTTATTAACTATTTTCTTAGATTAAATATTTTTTAATATTCCTGCTTATTTTCAGGCTGTTATTGTCTTATTTAGTGGTTCGTATATTGTAATGAAAATGTAAATATTTTGTCGTCCGTAGCAACGCACAGGCATGATCCTAGTACTAAGTATAATTCTAGGTTTTGCTAAAAATTCACCATCCCCCTCAAGGTGTGCACTCAATATTGATACTCAATTATCTCCCACAAAAGCTCGCACATATCGCATCTGGTTGGCCGCACATGAGCTCAAAGTCACAAATTACCACTCCAGCATCCTTTTTATTTTTACAAAAAGTTGAGCAATCCATCATTCTAAGTAGTAGGCGATATATGGAGTTAGCCAGCGGCTGGTATCAATGAATTACTGCATCATGTATAGGGTAGGGTGTTTGGTTCCAGAGTTTACTACCTACCTGTGAAGTTACCGTGGACAGACAGTAGGCAGGCACTGAATTCAATGAATTACTTAGTCAAACCACACAGTAGATTTCATTGCACATAACAGAGGTGCACCGTCACATGGCACAGGACACGCCCTGAAGCAAAGCTATATGTAGCCAGTACACAGCACGCGCGCACGGGAGCGAGAGACCAACGTAACCGAGATCCCAGGGCTCCGTATGCATGCAGCATCCAGCAGAGAGGTAGCTACAGGAGTTGGTCACATGACAGGGACGGATTCTTATTAGGCACAACGATAAAGGGTATACACGGGCATGGCGGTTTATTTTATTTATACGCACGGCAGCATGGATATGGATGCATGGCTTCACTTGCCGCAGGAGCAGTTGGAGCCGCAGGCGCAGTTGGCGCCGCACTTGCAGCCGTCGTGCTCGCCGGCGTCGGCGACGACCTCCTCCTCACGGCGCTCGAAGCGGCTGCATGCACATGCATATGAGATGGAATTTTTTTTACACCATGAATCACCAGAAAGAAGAGTTAATTAAAGGCATCATATCCGAAAACAACCAACCAAAATTAAAGGCAACAGAACGTACCTCTCGGTGTCAGCTATGACGACGCCATAGCTGTTGCCCTTCCTGGAGATCAGTCAGAGATCAGAGATTAGCACGAGCAGGCAGATCAATCCATGGCTGGGCATCCCAATAACTAGTGCATGCAGGAAGGTAGCAGCTGAGACAGACGAGGACTTACGTGCACTGGCTCCTGTCAGCGCAGTCGCAGTTGCCGCACTTGTCCGACATGTTGCTGGTGGAGCTTGGGCAATGGGCAGAGATGGCTTGGTGAGGAGCCATGGCCGCTGCCCGCGCCGGGTATATATAGCCGGAGGCCGGGGCGTGCCGGCCGGGCGGAATCCGCTGACAGTTGCAGCTAGCGCGCGGAGGGGTAGATGCCGACGCCGCCTGGGGATGGAATCAGAATCAAATAATCAGTGGAGCGAGCGAGCGATCGAGCGCGACCGGCCGCGGAGCATCAGTGGAGCGAGCGAGCGATCGAGCGCGACCGGCCGCGGCTCCGCGGCCGGCACGCGCGCCAAGAAGCAGGAGCAGGACGCCATCCGCCGCACGGAAGGAATCCATCAGGTTCCCACGGCTGCCACACGCTCCGGCCCTTCGCCGTGTCGAGCGGCCTGCTGGCCGTTCCGTTCCCCCATTATTCCACCCCGGCCGCCCGCTTTCCGCCCCCATTAACCCAAGATCAGTTGAACAGATCAACAATAAGAGAGGTCCAGGATTTTATTATTTAGGCCCCGTTTGGTAGAGCTTCGGCTTCTCATAAAATGGCTTCGGCTTCAGCTTCTTCGGTGGAGTGGCTTTTTTAGTGAAGCTGAAGCCGTTTTGCAAAACGTTTGGTAAAACGGCTTCTCAATGGCAATATATGTAATTTTATGATCACTTAATGCTTGGAGAGAGAGGAGAAGCCGGTGAAGCCACTTTTTTCGGCTTCTCCTCTCTAGTGTAAGCCGTTTTGCGGCTTCTCCTCGGCTTTGGTGGTGAAGCCGTTTTGAAATTGACCCTTTGGTAGGGCTTCATCAAAAGCCGGTGGAGAAGCACTTTGAAAAGCCCTACCAAACGGGGCCTTAATCTGCATGCTGTGGAATCTATGCGGTTGTTTCTTCCAACTTTCGTGGTTGTTTTGCAAAAAAGTTTCTAAATTTTTTCGTAATCAATCCAAATTCTTGGGAGTTGAACTGCCGTAGTTCGTTGATGATTTGCAAAAAAAATCCCTCAGCTTTTTCATAATGAGGTCCCTGCTCTTGCGCATGGCGGCGAGGACCTTGTAGTCCTCGAACATGGAGACGACGTTTGCGAGGTGCCAGACGACATTGATGTAGATGAGTCCTACGAGGTAGGCGACGATGAGGAGGAATGCGAGGAGCTCGAGGAAGACGACGATGAACACCGCGTGTTACGTGAAGAGGAGCGTGAAGACCGCGAGGAACGTCGCCGCGAGCCTCCTCCATGCTCAGGGCACGACGGAGAGCACCCGCGGGATGGTGAGTGCGTCGTGCTTGGTGGAGTAGACGGAGGCGACGGGGAAGACGGCGGCGGCGGTGGCGAGGAGGAGGAGGGCGAGGAGGTAGGCGTCCTTGAAGAGGAGGAGGGCGAGCCAGTCGGATGCGAGGCGGGAGAGGAGGCGGCGCTGGGCATCGGTGCCCGGGGTGGAGGAGTCGAGGGCGGTGTCGTCGGTGTCGATGTGAGTGAAGAGGGCGTGGGAGATGGTGACATGGAGGAGGAAGAGGGTGGAGAGGAGAGCGGGAGGACGAAGGCGGTGGCGACACGGGGCAAAGAGGGGCCAGTGTGGGCCACGGAGGATCGATACGGAGGTGGTGTAGATGCCCGCCACCCCCGAGAACTGCAACTTCTCCGGCTCACACTCCATGGCCTCGATCTGGGGGATTGGTTTGGTTGCTTGGGTGGTGGGGAAAGGAAGGGAGGATTGGGGAATTTGTATCTCGCCACGTGGGGCGGGAGAGGAAGAGGAATGGGGATGGAAGGCTTCGGGGGATGGAAGCAAGGCAGAGAGAGAAAGAGAAAAAAGCCACCTTAACTTGAAAAAAGTCCCTCAACTTGTTCGTAATCAACCCACAGTTCTTGGAGTTAAACGAACGTAGTTCTAGACGATTTGCAAAATAAGGTCCCTTTCTGCCTCGCCTGCGCGCGTTTCTGCAGCCCACGATGCGTCCGCCCCCTCCTCGATTCCCACGGATCAATCCATTGTCGCACGCTGTCCGTCATCCGCCCGTGCCCCGCTGGCCTCGCCGTCCGCCACCGCCGACCCCCTTGCCATCCACTGACCGCCCGCGCCACCGCCCGCCACGGCATCCACGCGCGGCGCCGACTGCCGACCAAGCAATACACCCAAGAACAAAATAGAGGACAAAGGAATACCACTAACCAACAACAATAAAATTTGACATCAGCATTACAGCACCACCACACAACTCCTCTTGGCCAGGCGGTGAAGGCCGGATACAACGGATGACCGCGAATCTATCCAATGATAGGGAATCGCGTGGCAAACAATCGACAACACAACAGTTGGAGAGAGGGTTAGCGGTGGTGGGGATGCAGCATAGGAGGCTGGTAAGGAAGCAGTGACAGAGCGGGGAGACAATGGGGGTGCAGTGCAAGAGCCCAACGAGGAAGCGTGTGGTAACATAAAAAAACAACGTTATAAAAGAAAACACGAGGGAACTGATTAGTTCTTGATCTTGCCTGATTAGTTCTTGATCTCGCCTGATTAGCATGAGGGAACTGCGCGGTGGTTCCTGCGCGGTGGTTCCAGACCGGCGAGATCAAGAAAACAGGCACAATGCTTGGGATTTGGGATAAGAATAACGTGCTAATCAATTTTTTAAGCCTATGGGACCTACATCAAACAAAAACCAACATTATAAAAGAAATAAACTTGGGTCCTGTCAACGCGAGATTACGCAGGTAGGTCTCGGCGACTATACGAGAGTGGGTTTGTTGTTGGCGTTGCGATAAGGTTTTTAGTACGACTGCTGTTGTCGAATGGAGTTGTGCGGCCGTGCTGAGGTCCCAATCCAATTGGTCGGCTTTGGCGGTTGAGTTGTGTGTTACCCGTGTTGATGTCTCAATCCAACCGGGGGAGTATAGGCTGTTGCTTTCTTTTCCTTCTTATTTTCATGCCTATAACCTCCTAGTGCCGTAGTTTTTTACTATATCATCAGAAACTCGTAAGGTCTTGTGCGGTTCGTTAAAAAAAACAAACAACAATGATAAAAAATGAAGGAAGAAAAAAATTATATTCAATAATTTAAGAAGAAAAACCAATAATTCAGAAACAAACAACATCAAATTATCATCCAAGTTTTGCATCATACGTATTGAGATTTTTTTCCTCCCGTACAACGCACGAGCATATTTTCTAATTAGTTAATAATATCTCTCCCTCTTCCTCCCCCTCTCTGACCTTATCACCTTTCACCTTTGGTTGCATTGCTTCCGGAGATTATGCTAGTGCTGGTGCGTGCTCTCGATCCTCTGCTCCTCTCATGTCCATGGGTCGCCGTCGCCTCCCGTCCCTTGGCACTACGCTAGGAATAAATTAAAGAGCGAGCATCATCGCTCTATCAGTGAAGAGTCGCCAAATATCTTGTGCTCCATCCATTCCAAATTGTAGGTTATTTTAACTTTTCTTTAGTTCATAGATAGTATTATGCATAGATATAGTGTATATTTAGGTGTATAATAATATCTATGAACTTATAAAAATCAAAACGACGTAAAATTTGGAACGGAGGGAGTAACGAATTTCTCCGAGGGATTGCCGTCAAATCCAACCACGCATACAAGATGCCCTCGTCTGCATCGTCTCCTTTTTAAAATTCCGACGGGGATGAAGCATTTTTCTTTTAGCTTCAAGCACCAGCAGCGCCTTTTCTTTTTTTTTTTGGAACCGGGATACCCAATTTCCACCGCATAACGGAAACGATTCGTTGGAGTTTTAATTCTATTTCTTTGTTGTATATAAACCACCAGCTCATATTTGCTTGGATGGGCTACGTTCCTCATCGTTTGAGTAATATAAGCTCTTGTGATTGCCTAAAATGGTTATTTAGGCTGCTAAAATAAGTTAGTGCTCCACTACCCGATGTCACGAGGTTTTTGGTTTGACGGGGTTGCTCCGTCCCAAATTACTATTCGTTTTGATTTTTTCTAGATACATAGCTTTTGACATATGCGCACACACAAATATATATATATATATATATATATATATATATATATATATAGGATTATACTATACAATACCCTGGGTACGGAATAATATTCCGTACCCGAGCTCATCCGCCGATGCACCATCCCCCGCTGGTTTTCTTTTATCTGCCCGCTCCCCCGTTTTTTTTTTCTGTTTTTTTTTCCCGATCGTGGGTCTTCCTTCAGTTCCTTTCCCGTTCTCCTGCTGCTCTCCCTTCGCTCACGCCACAGCTCGCCAACCGCCGCCGCCGCCGCCCGCCTTCCGCAGCCGCCGCCGCCGCCCGCCTTCCGCAGCCGCCGCCGCCGCCCGCCTTCCGCAGCCGCCGCCGCCACTTCCCATCCGTCGCCGTCCCCTGCCAGTCGCCATCCGCCTCCGCCTCCGCCACTCTCCAACCGCATCCGCCGCCGCCCGCCGTCCGCAACCGCTGCTGCCACTCCCCATCTGTAGCCTCCGCCGCCAATCCCCACTCGCCATCCGCATCCGCCGCCGCCGCTCGCCCGCAGCTTCCGCACCACTCCTCTCCTCCTCCGCATCGACGCTGCGCCGCCCCTCGCGTCGATCCCGTGCCGCCCCTCTCCTCCGCATCGACGCCTCGCGCCCCTAGCGTCGACCCCTCGCCGCCCCTCTCCTCCTCCGCATCGACGCCGCGCCGCCCCTCTCGTCGACCCCGCGGCGCTCCTCTCCTCCTCCGCATCGACGCCGCGCCGGACGCCGCAATAGCCCGCCGGAGCTAGGTTCGATCCCCTCGACCGCCCGATGCCGCCGGTGAGCTCACGCCTAGCTGGTGGTTGTATTAGGCGAAATGCCGTGACTTCGTCAGCCGCGCTACTGGCTTGCGCACATGCTGGGGCAATACAGACTGGAATTAATTCTTGCTCTTGATTTTCTTGCAGGTGAATTTCTTGCGCTACTTTTTGCATTCATAATCAGGTGAATTTCTTGCTCTTTGTCTACATGTAGATGTTGATTGACCACTTGAATTAATTCTTAGGATCAAACACTATGACTATGTCACCATTAAAACATCAGTCTACATTATTTTGTTGAACAAAGGGAGCTTATTGCAACTGTTAGAAGTCCTACAGTAGCTGTCAAGGGCATGGCTTCCAGTTCTATCCTTGAAGAAAGTCTGACCTCACGAGCCATCTTTTGAGTGAGATGGATTTACAGTACCAACTATACCTATATGCATTATCCTGGATAACCATTGCTTACTAATTGCTTGGGTTTTGTAGATCTTTAGCATGTTCTTCAAAATTGTTTATCAACAAATTTTTGAGTTTTCGATAAACAGTATTCATGACGCCATGATGGTGAGCAATTTTTCAGTTCCAATAGATTGGATTTGGACGAATTGTACACTTCTGTGTTTGAGAATTTTGATTAAATTGTTTGTCACTATGTTTAAGCCTTACCAATAAGTTATTTGTTTTCATGGATCTAGAAATCATTTGATACTATGTCATTTACATTAATTTACTAGTCAAATTTTTCTAAGCTCAAGCAACTTTCTTCTGGTGTTGTAGGAAGGAGATTGATCATTTGATTGAATCAACTGTTCACCTTTTTTTTCATAGTTTTCATGCCTTTTAATCATAGAATTGCGCTATGCAATTCCTTCTGTTCAGTGTTTATGAAATTGTAGTAGCTTCATCTTAACTATATTTTTGAAATGTGGTACAAATGGGTTTAGAGGAGAATGTCTATGTTGGAACTTCTGTAGTTGATATGTACAGCTTGTGTTGGCGCTAGTTGACTACTTACTCCTGCATTGTTTTCTGCATTTAATACCTGATTTGGTATAACTTGCTTCCTCTCCTCTCAGTTTATCTCTCACCCGTATACAAGGAGCGGATGAGTGAGCTGGATTATGTCAGTTTACAGCGTGAGCTCCCATGAAGCTTTGCCTTCTGATGTGTGTCTGCAATTGCTAATGGTTGGTTGCAGCTGTTTACTGGCTGCTGCAGCACATCTCGCAGCCATCTTTACCGAACAAGCTGATTGTGTTTGATTTTACTATGCTCTATAAGATCACTGGTGATCAGTTCACCATTCTGTTTGCTTTTCTTGAACAAGTATTGGACCGTCTTTTCCTACTCTGCTGTGCTAGTGCTACTACGGGGCTTATTTGTTCTTTCTACTAAACCTCATGTTGTCACTTTTTTTTTCCCTTTTCTAGATATGGTTGAGTACATCCTGAAACATTGTTACATCATCCTCGCAATAAAAAAAGAAAAAAAAAGAACTGTTTCATGAGTATGTGTGAATATGTAGCTCTCTGTATGGTTTTGCTGCTATGCTGGCCTTGCTGATCTGTCATTTTCCCCGAGCTCACCATTATCAGTATATTGTAAATCAGAAGATTGTGTTTATTTGTTGGCAGGTACCACCTGTTTACAGGGTAAAGTCAGGTTTACTGTCCGAAATCAATCTTCTCGTGATGCATACCTTATCAGTTTTAGATCGATTACTAGTGAAATTAAAAGCTTCACTTTTCCAAACATTTCATAGATCATGTCAATTGAGCTAGTATTACCTGTACGGCATACTGTGAGATGTGGATGAACAGCCATTAATGTCCATCATCTGATGGTATGGGAGTTCCCTACGAGAATCTTTAGTGGCACCTCTACCAGTTGCTCATGGACCTCCACGAACTTGTCCATATAAATCAGAGTCTATTACTCCTGAAGGATGCATTTAGGGTGTCTTGACCCAACGTCCGCCAAACCCTGTCCACGTCCCTGTCTTCCCCTTTTCTGCTCATGTTTTTATCTAGTTCATCACACTCCGCATATACTGTGGCGACGGGTGTGGGATGGAGAGGTGGAGTGAAGGTTCCCTGCCTAAAGAAAAACATAGAATGTTAATACGATGGATTGGATAAATCGGTAGAGTTGTTTTGGTGCCTGGACCTGAAGCTTTAGCTTGAAGTGTTTTTTATTATTTTGTATGAGCTGATAGTACCAGGCTAGCACCTTTGATTCTTGCACATGGATGTGTGCCTTTTGTATTCCTTAGGATATTATGATAATGAATAGAGATCAAAGAATTAAATTGAGAAGTGTGCAAACCTAATGGTGCTCTCAGTCAACAACAGTTCCAGATTTAGTGATGGATAGATGCAGAAGCAATCAGACTAGCTTTGTTTTCTATGGCCAATAATATTTTAATATTTCTACAACCAGTTTAGATTGTTAGCTTTGTTTTCTAGGGTGTGTTTGCAGCAGGTTACCATGACTGGCGACCAACTGCAGGTATCACGTAAGCCACAATACTGAACTGAATCTTTTGTTTCACATGGTAGCAAAAGTATGAGCTCCCTACACAAGGCATGTTAATTTTCTTACGCCATTAGAATTGAAACTAGAATTATTTGGTTGTGTGAGTATTAGACTCAGAACGTTCTGTTAGGTTATTATATCTGCCATACGTACCCCTCAAAGTAGAGTTTTTATACCATTAATAAAGATGCTAGTTCATTCAGTGAAAGAATACGTACCCCTGTATAATGCACCTCTATAATTAACAACTCTTTTCCTCCCCCATGCCAGGCAGCTCTGCCATCATCCCTCCGAGCTGTGGTTTCCTTCATTTTCATACCTACTCATGGAGTCTTCAGGTATCTGCTAAATCTTTAGAAAACGAGTAAAGAAAGAGTAGTTTTTGTAGTTATCTCTAATTATTTTCTTCCATGTGTAGATACGGTTCCCTTACAGTCAGAAGGTGTTCAGCAAGGTTCTCCACGGATATGCTCAACTCGAAGGTCTTATGTGACTCATTTTTGTCTGTGATCTCGTCTCTTCCGCTTTCCCATGCCTGTCATAACGTTTACTTCTTTTTATTCTTTTCAGTTTGTAAATATTCCATGTAAACAACTACAACATATTTGGATCGTAACCACTCATTGTATTCATTATTACTGACACAGAGTATGTTCAATTTGATTTGTCTCACAGGACTGTTACCTGTCAGCGGTTGGTGAATAGGATGCCTATCAACCCGAAGGTAGCTGTATTCGAGAGCACACAGGAGAGGTATGCGCGTGTTTATAATTTCACCGCCTATCCTGTAGGCCACTGCATTTTCATTGATACATGATCTTTCATTTATACTTTCATTTTTCTCACTTCAGGTTCGAGGTACTTCTTCGACCCGAGTTGCGATCATCTTATCCAGTGGGTGGTGGCCCTGGATCGTCTTTTCAACAGCTACCCAACCGAGATGTTCCTCAACAGAGTTATGTTCCTGATGATCCTGCCGCTGATTTTATTGCGGTTGACCATGCTTCGGGGTGCAATAAATCTGTTCGCCGTAAGAGGAATGCTGCTGATGATCGTACCGGGGTTGTAGATCGCCGTAGGAAGAAGTTTCGGTCCTCTCACCGCTCTTCAAAGGAAAAGAATAGTGCAGCTGATAATTCTAGGCGATTAACCGATTATTTCCGTGCCCAGGATGGCACAGAGGTATGTGCCAAATATTAAATTGAATTGTCATGTTACAAATACACACACAATATCTATGCACATATATATATGCAGTAATTCCTGGTCTTGTATTATTCTTCTTGTTGCTCCGTGTACATTACTCACTTTTAAAACCTGACATATGTTCCATGTAGTTTCCTTTTTTTTACTTGGTTTACTTTTAGTGTCATTTCCTCTTTCCTTGTATATACTCAATTTTACACATCAGTGCACATGCCAGGCCCCACCAAGACCCAGGAACTTCAATGTTGGTTTGGATGACATGACTAACGTCCCTAAGATTCGTATTCCACGTTTGCGTGATCTCTTATCCCGTCCATTGGGTTGTCTCTCTGGTCACCCCTTGCAAGCATTTAATGATTTGTTCGACCAGTTTGACCAAACCTTATCTGAGAACACTTGTGCCATCCAAGCTTCTTTATGCAACATTGCTAGAGCTCCTTATCGTCTAGCTGAAAAGTGTGGACCGGTAATAGAGGAGCTTATTGCTGCCCAGAGGTCGGCTTCTGACCCTAACAATATTGGGGAGACTTCACGGAGGAACAACTCAGGCACCGAAGAGGACTTTGTCGATCATCACAACGGTGGCACACATCGATCCCCACAATCCATTCTGATTATGTACTTTTTTCCAATTCCTAATCAAATTGCTCTTGAAAGTTTCAACTTATTTTTCTGTACATTACTTTCTGTAGATCAACTATTCGAGGCTCCTGGAGACGGCGGTGTTTTCAGGACCCCAAGTTCTTGCTACAGAGATGATGTATTAAGGGATGGCAACGGCCAAAACTCATACACCACAGGTACTGCCTATCGCATACTACAACCAGCAAAATGCTCGGTAATGACCCTTTACCATAAAAGCTTAACAACAGTTTTTTTGGAAACCTTGGTCACAGATCCCGCCTCATCTAAAACTGGTGGCACTACACCTTGCACTAAACCTCATCAAGAAGCTTGTAGGGATGACCCTGCACGTAATACTACTTGCTCAGGTTAGCACTATGTAGTCTGAATTTTCTCTTTATATCTTTTCCAGGTTGTATCCAGTCTTACAATACAATACGCAGCTGTCAGGATTTTTACCCATATGCTCAGCCTTTAATTGTTTAGCAGTCATTTATGTTCTTGCTTAACGCTGTATTCATGTCATTAATTTTTCAGTTCATATACCCCCCTCTTCTAGTTTGCCTGACAGCAACCATGATATGAATAGAATCAACAATCTCATTGATGCCATCTATTGTGAAGAGCAATCAAATCATATGCATACTCTCCCTTCACCACGCACTACCCAATTTGAAGACCAGGCCAAAACTGTATGTTTAACTGGACACGATTACCACCCACTCCATTCGATTCGAGTTGCAATCCTTCCAGCTAATTATTTTCCAAC
The DNA here is from genome assembly GCF_000263155.2 of Setaria italica. Classification (NCBI taxonomy): domain Eukaryota; kingdom Viridiplantae; phylum Streptophyta; class Magnoliopsida; order Poales; family Poaceae; genus Setaria; species Setaria italica. The sequence goes on along the minus strand of NC_028454.1, from coordinate 12,520,209 downwards.
TACATGTTATTTTGACCTTTCCAAAGGATCAAAATATCATGGTGTCAGGCACTTTACATGTGTCCGAACAGAGAACAGGGAAACGCATGACACGGAAGCCTGCTAAATATTCTTCACCCTTCAAGTATGGAATTATGTCCCGTCCTGCACCAAATGTGGACGCAGCAATGAGTCTCTTTGCACACGTGTGCGCTGATGACTCCACATTGAAAAGGTTAGCTTTTGTCCATTTCTAAATCTTATATCAGCCAAACTTTCTATTTCTCCATTTGCTGATTGTAATATCCACAGCATGCCGGTGATCCAGTTTGGTAGCATCCCTTTAACTTGTGACATGATTGCACAATCATTTGCCGATGGTGCAATCCCAGACTCAACTTTTATCACAGGATTTGTCAAATGTCTTAGCTATGATGATTATTGGATCAGACCCGAGTGCCATGGTTATAGAATTTTTTTTGATGCTGACCTCTCAGTAAGCTTTTATTTTGCCTTTCTTTGACACTAGATTTATTAAAATTTTTCCATTCTTTCGTACCTTTTTTATTCCATGGCATTTCTTTTCTTGAAGGCAATTCTCAATGTTGAGTGGCACAAAAGGGACAGCTCCGAACCCAAAATATAGCCAGTTTGCTGCAGTGACAGCCATCCAACGTTGTCTTCCTTTCACAGACTTGAAGAAGACAAAGATGGTACATCTACTATTTTTTTTTTGGTTAGCTTTTGTCCATTTTTTTCTGGTCCTCCAATCTGGCCATGAGTTTGCTGGTTTCATAATTTTGTGTTTGAGTAGCTTCTGCATATGTTGTACTCGCGAATTTAGTTAAGTAGATAAGTCATTGTTATTATATTTTCGCTAAAATAAGTCAATTCTTCTTTTTACACACGGTGTAGATTCTTCTACCAGTTCTACATCAGCACCATTGGTCTGTTTATTGCGTTAACTTTGGCCAATCACGGATTGATGTGCTTGACTCATTTTTGTACACCCCTGAGTCTGACGACAGATATGACATAATATATTGGTTCGCTGACTACTCTCATGCATTTTGTGCTTTTTAACTGAGCATATAAATGCTTTGAACAATTCAAACAAAGATTTATCATGCATCACTTACGTGTGTTTGTGGTGGAATTTCTTCTTCACTAGCAATCATCTGGTTTGCGTCCAAAGTATCCGGAGGCAAGAACACAACACCCTGTCTTCCCGTTGTAATGGTTTGATCCTCATTACTCCCTTGCTGGCAACCTATCTGTGTGGGTGGAGTTCGAAATCTAGTGCTGGAGCTCTCCAACATCTCCGGAACTTTGATGCAAGAGTCAATAGTGTCTCGTTCTCCCGGCTGGGGCGGTTCAGATCGTCGCGGTGACCTTTCCGGCACTTCTGTACTTCTCACGTCGACGGCGACTCTCATGTCGTTAATCTCCAGCCTTTTCGGTGAAGGGCTATCCGCAGAGTCCCTACTCGGCGCGGACGGCCCTGCTTCTTCAAACAATATCCTCCGACAACCCATCACTGGCAAGGTGGTCTGAAAGGTAATAACACATTGCATATCACAAGGTAGCTTGAAGAAGGCAGAAGTTAATTACTCGAAGACAGGCACTGTCAGCTATTGGACTGATAGTTTGAACATGTATATGTCCTCATTCATCTCCTTGTACGAAGCAGAACTACTTCAGCATCACAATCTGAACAATGAAGTCCTATTTATTACTTGTGCATCGTATTACTAGAACTTTTTAAGATTTTAGGTCTATTTTAACAAAAAAATTTTGTCAGTGACTGCTTTAGCAAAAGAAGCTAAAATGAAGAAAAGCCTCAATGTTATAAACTCTGGTGCCTCTCTCTTCCCTGGACCTGCACACGCACATGGCACAGCACAGGCATATGATGTCCAACTGGTGGTCTAGAATAATCCAAGATCAACTGGTGGACCTGCACACGCACAGGGCACAGCACAGGCAACAGCTCTCCTACCTCTACTTCATTCCTCACCCCTCTGTTCTACAGCTGCTGGTGCCGCCGCCTCCAAATCCACCTCTAGCAACGGCGGAAATTTCCACCGGGCACTCCCGTGCTGCTCTCCATGCTACACCGGTCCTATCTATGCCGATGTCCCCTCCGATTTGGGCTCTTAGTGCTCTCTATTTTGGGACCCTAGCTTCTATGCTTGCCCAGGTAATAGTCCTTGCCAGCGCTGCTCCGAGTGACGGAACCGGGCTCGGGTCCTATACCACTTCGATTTTTTCTGACAAACTTACCTATGCGATGGTGTGGAGGTGATTTTTTCTGAATCGTTGACCCCGTCCGCTGCCCACCTCCGATATCTTCCCAGGTTAGAGGACCTTCGTGAGGCTCCTGGAGAACCGTTGCGGACGTCCCGCGCGCGGTGCCCGCCCGAGGATGCCGCGGCGGCGCGCCGGTTGGCGTCCACGTCGCCGTCGAGGCCGTCCGGAATCCGCGCCCCCCGTGCCCGCTCGAGGACGCCGCGGCGGCGCGCCGGTCCGTGGAACGGGACCTCGCCGCGCTCCGGCGCGTCCTGGGCCACCCGCGCGTCTCGCGGAGGTCGGCGTTCGACGTATTCTCCGAAGATCACGGATGCGGCGGTTCCAACAGATGGCCCAGAGGTAGACGGACTTTCAGCGCGCGCGGTTGTTGTCGCACGCGAGAGAAACAAAAAACCTGGGAAAAGAAAATCGACCGGCGGGAGACGCGGGTGGCGGGCGGAAGCGATGCGCGCGCTGGGTCGGTGGGGGGCTGGGGTACAGAATAGGCTATTCTGTACCCTGGGTACCAAATAGCGGAGGCCTATATATATATATATATTATGTCTAGATACATAGCTAAAGTCATGTATCTAAAAAAAGTTAAAACAAATACTAATTTGAGATGGAGGGAGTACGTGGGAAATAGATTGATGCATTTCATCTTTCCGGTTTAAGAGCAACTTCAAGAGTTCCTCAAAAACTTCTTCTTCAAAACAAGGTATTGGAGGCTATGCTAAATTTTTTTTCCCTAAAAACATATCAGCCCACAACATATCGCTAAAAACTACACTTAATGATTCAAAATAGGCCACGTCATCGTATTATTGGACCCATCAGGATCCGTTGCTTTTTTTTTCAAGCCCCTTGTCATCGTAAGATCAGTCATGCCGCCAGGCGCCAGCTGCGCACTGCGCCCTCCAAACGCCGGCATCCCCTGCACACGGGTCTTCGTCCGGTACTCATGCCGCCAGCCTTGCGCACGGAGGATTCATGCACGCCAGCCCCTGCGCGGTAGTCCTGCGTCCCGCACCATCAACGGCAGCCCCTGCGCGCGGAGGACATTCACGCCGGCAGGCACTACGTTCTGCACCCTCCAAGTAAGGATTCACGTTGTATTTTTATTTTTGTTTTTGTTTTTGTTTTGGTTGATAATGAAAAAAAAAATAAAAAAACACTATTTCATGGCTGCAATCTATTTATTCTTGTTGATAATAAGGATTTTGTCGCCGCCCATGCCTAGAAAAAGCAGTTCTTGCTATCTCCAACTCCAATTGGAGATATGTAAAAAGGATTCTCTTTGAGTCGACGAAGCCTTTCGATGCAACTGTGCTAGATTCGTCGTCAGATGATGACGATGCTGATTTCTTGGTCTCTGTTACTCATGTGGCCGTGAATACGGATGAGTTCGATGACGAACAAAACATCGTGGTTCTATCCTAGGGTATCAAGTACTTCGACGAGATAGATAGGCAGAGCATCAAAGATTGTATCAAGATTACTTTTCAGATGATCCTACGTACATACATAGTTATTTCAGTCGATGGTATGTAAATAATAGATTTATTTGGAGCATTTTTTTCAAAAAATTCATATTATATATGTGTCTCATTACTCTTGACATGCAGGTTTCGAATGAGGCGTACGCTGTTTATACGCATATGGAATGCCGTAGAATAATATGATGAATATTTCGTGCAGAAAAGAAACGCTGCCGGTGTACTTGGCCTTTCTAGTCTGCAAAAGATTACTGCAGCATTTCGGATGTAAACTTATGGAGTAGCAGCTGATGCTACATATCATTATATCCGTATTGGTGAGAGTACTGTTCTTGAGAGTCTGAGAAAGTTTGTCAGTGATGTTGTGGAGGTTTTTGAAGATGAGTACTTGAGATCACCTAATGAAGATGATACTACTAGATTACTTGCCATTGGAGAGAGTAGAGGTTTTCCTGGTATGCTTGGGTCGATTGATTGTATGCATTGGAGGTGGAAAAGTTATCCTTCGACATGGTAAGGTATGTACACCGGACATTTGCATGAGCCTACAATTATACTTAAAGCTATTGCAGATGGAGATCTTTGGATTTGGCATGCTTTCTTTGGGATGCCTGGTTCCCACAACGACATCAACGTTTTGCACCGATCTTCTTTATTCGCATGGCTAGCTGAAGGTCAAGCTCTAGAGGTGAATAATACCATTAATAACAACGAATATACAATGGGTTATTATCTTGCTGATGGCATATATCCCTCGTGGGCTACAATTGTGAAGAGCATACCTGAACCACAAGGTAATAAGAAGGAATATTTTGCAACTGCCCAAGAAGCTCGTAGGAAGGACGTGGAACGAGCGTTTGGGGTTCTACAGTCTCGTTTCGCTATCGTTAGGGGGCCAGCTCGATTTTGGAATCAAGACACTCTTGGACAAATCATGAGGGCTTGTGTCATTATGCACAACATGATAGTTGAGAATGAGCGCAATGATGAAGATGATTTAATTTATAATTGGGTAGGAGAAAAGGTGAAGATTTCTCACGATGAAACACCTGAACTTGAGGAGTTTATTAAAAATTACAAGAATATAAGGGACATAGATATTCACAATGAGCTTCAAAATGATCTCATTGAGCACCTGTGGCAACATCATCCAGACCTCTACAAATGATTACCTATAGTTTGTATTTATTGTTACTTTCAATAATCATGGAGACGTTTATATTTATATTTACATTTTAGATGTATGAGAACTGCTACAATGAATTGGCTGGAGATTCTCCAGGACTCCTCATATACAATTTTTCAACTCTTGCATCCAAAATAGAGAAAATATATGATGCCTATTATGGCGGAACACCTCGGATTAACTTAACTAAAGCACGGTTAAATCGCTTGACACGCGATACTCATGCCTTAATCAAGTTAACTCGATGGGCCGTCGGATTTCATCCGATTTAACCACTTAACAGGACCGAATTAGCATAGCTCACACGAAGGTGAGTGGTTCCAGAGAATACAACAGATCCACCATTTGATTAACAATTCATGACACCTTGGTTAAAAATCAGAGTTTCACAAGTTAGGAAGGAAACAATAGAAGGTAAAAACATCACGGAAGCTATCGTCGGGGTTGGATATACCTGGTGAGGACAGGCAAGACATCACTGATCCCATTCCCCACCGTCCGAGGAAGGATCTCACTCGACCGTCCACCCAGGAGGAAGCTGGGGCGGTCAAGTGCCAACAGCAAGCTCGGAAGCTTCAACTCCACCTGAAAGAGAGCCACAAACAAGGCTGAGCTGCTAAGCTCAACAAGACTTAACCGTCCGGTGGGCAAAACTATACCACCACGTCTAGACATGCAAGGCTCTTTGGCTGAGGGGTTTTGTTTGCCAAAAGCGACTATGTTAGGTCCTTGCTTTCAAAGTTTTAGCTCAGATTCTAAGTTTATTAACGAGTCTATGTTGGCCACTTACTCTAAGCAAACATAGATCCAACCTTATGTATATAAGCTTAACATCAAGACCATGTCATCATCAGACTCCTTCATTACTCAGTGTAGCATTGCGATCAAGCAGTCTCAAACTGTGAGAGGCAGACGAATCGATTCGAGTTCTTTAACCATGCATGGTGAACCTAACCTCACGACATCCACGCACCACCGAGGATCGCTTTCTGTGTCGGCCTTCCCCATGAATTCTCTAACCCGTGTCGGGTCTACTTCCCTTGGTGCAAGGTTCCACGGACCCGGCCTCTGCCGTTCTGTGACCACACTTGCCACCACGTGCGGCCGCAGGGGAACTCCGTTCCAGAGACAGTGGAGCGACCGCTCACGTCCAGGTTCAATCAGGTACTAGGCTTCCCCATCCCATAATGGGTATGAGATTAGTACTTTCAAACACTTGATCACGAACACCACCACTGTCGGGCCTTAACAGATTCAATAAACAGACGGGGCGATCAGCCGACCACCAAAAGAGTTAACCAAACCCCTGTCCATTGTCCTTATAGTTGTAACCAGAAAAAGAACAACCAACTCCTACAACTCGCGAGTGACAGGGAATCACTCGACTTTTACCGAGTCCTATTAAGCATTGCAACTACTCGACCCAACAGACTAGTGTTCAGTTCAAAGGAACTATGGCATGCATCTATGGTTGCAAACAACTCCTATACGTAAATGCACAATCGTGAGAAGGAAGGCATGTGCAAGTTTAGAAAGTTGGGTGCATGCTCCGGGGATTGCCTTCAAGCGGAGGGGAGGAGAACTGGTCTTCAGCTGGTGCTGCTTCGGCTTCTGGGATTGGCGGCTCTTCTACAGCTCCGTCTTCAGGTGCCAGGTGTAGCTCGTAGGTGCCGTCGGCGAGATGTAACTCTACACGAATGCAAATGCAAGAGTTAGCACTTAGACGGTTATTTCAACAACACTTGCAAAGTATTCCAATTATGCGGGAACGTATACGTTAAATTCTCAAATGCGACTCTTGCCGATAGTGCAACACAACAACATTTCTCATTAAGGAGATATACACTTTTTCTTGCCATCTTAGTTAGCAACTATCTCGGTTCTGCACAACCTCGGGTGAACCAAAACCGTACCCCATGGGTTCCACTACATCCGACCTTAGGCGCTCGGGTCGGCGAAGCGAAACCGGGCAACAAGGGGTCAGGCGAGGTGGAGACCTGCCTCGAGGGGTCGAGCGCATCCGACCTTGCGACTCGGGGTCGGCCAAGCTTTGGACAGACCCATAGAACGGAACTTGCGTTTGGTTACAGCACAAAACTCACACAACTTGGCATCCAAGGAAGGTCACAAAGGGTCAAAAGTCAAATCAAGATCTGATTTCATCAAGACCATTTCATTGCTGTTCTCAAAACACAGGAGGAATACTCAACTCAAGGCTAACCTATTACACCACGATCCAAAACTTAGGTTGCCGAGGAGTACAACAAAAGATTAGCTTCCTACAGTTCTCAACCTAAAAGTTATCTAGGTTGTCGACTGAGGGAACACTATGAGTCGGAGAAGGGGCGTCGCCATCTTCAATGTCCATGCTGGACGCTCCTACGACCTCCTCAGGATCCTCTTGTTCGTCCAGCTGCATCTCAAGGGCATGGATCGCATCGAGCTTGGCATGGTGCTCGTCCAAATGAGCATTAGCAACTGTGAGCTCCATCTCAGCTTCCATCTTCTCTTCTGCAAGCTGGATCATGTCATCCTCCATGTCTGTCACCTCTTCCTCTAGCTCAGTAATCCTGGCCTGCATGTCATGGATCTGTATGCCTCTCTGGATGAGCTGATATGACCGCTCCACCAAATCTCTCTTGGCGGCGTTGAAATGCCCTTAGGTGTCTACGACTATCCGAGCCAAGACAGCCATAGCTCGACCTTGAAGCTCAATCAGCCGGTACAGGGCTGACATGCACCTGGTGGTGGTAGAGATGGTGACCAATGAATGGGAGGTTGCCAACACCTCCATGTTGTTGACGCGGTCAAGCCAGGCTGGGTCAAACCGATCCCTGGCGGGAAATAAGCTGATTGGGTCCAAAGTGACCTCAAGCGGGTGTAGTCGGCAAAACTAGGTGAGGGCCTGCAGGGCAGTCGACTCCCAGGTGTCCTCCAGAGCGTGACCGTAGGTCAAGACTTCGAGCGGGGGCCACTCGGGCTGTATAGGGGGTGGAGGTACAACCACCTGCACGTTGCATCTCTACACTCCGTGCTCCTAGTACTCCCATCCCACGTACAGAGGCGGGGAATGGTACCCAAACCACCTTAAGGTATCCCACAGAATAGCAGGAAAACCCTCACAATGTAGGCACGTAGAGTGGGAAATGCCGTCAGTGCCGTAAAACACGTGTCTGGGAGTAGCCATCTGGAACCAAGAACCAAAACAACGTGAGATAGAAACCCCAAGAAGAACAGATCGGGCAGGAAAAACACTCGGACTTTCACCAGAGCGCGAACTGGAAAGGTAGCTAGAAATCCTTAAAGCGAAGAGGGGCTTTTACCGAGGCAAGGTTGTTTTAGGGAGGTGGTTTCACAGATTTTAGGTTATGATGCATGCACGACCTACTTCATCCTCTTAACCAAAACAACTGCCAAAACTTTGGTCTTACGCAGTCAGTGCCGGTGGCAAGGCAACCAGTACGTCTCTCCCTATAGTAGCTAGTCGATTTCTAGTAGCGTCTCCATAAGCAAACGCGGTTAGTGTACCTGCAGAAAACACAGCCACCTGAACCTTTTGTGCAAGCACCCACGAAAGCGTCCCCAAGCATTACCGTTTACTATAGAAACGACACCCATGCGTTTAATGCTGCATGGACAGCACAACAACCGTGGAAATAGGTCCCCTTTGAATGGAACCATATAACCCTTCGCATACTCGAGATGCGGAATCAGCGCACGTATAATAGACGTGGGCGAACAACCGTGATGATAGGCTCGTTGGAATCGAACCATACCACCCTTCGTATGAATTAACATACGGAACCTGCGCACGTATGATAAACATGGGCAAAACAACCGCGATGATAGGGTCCTTTGAATAGAACTTCTTATCAACCCTCGCATACTCGTGATGCGGAACTCGGCACACGTATGATACACGTGGCGAAGTGCTGGGGGTTAGCAAAATAACCAATAAGTAATAGCCACCTAAAATAACCCCAAAATCCCCTAGGGCCTCTCGCACTAAAGTCATCCTTAACGATCGTACGAGATTTTCCAATATGCTTCTTGCAAATTTTATTCAAAAAGACACGTTTTGGGACCCATTGTGTTCTCTGTCCTGTTAAACCTTGCTCTGGTACTAGTTGTGGCGGAACACCTCGGATTAACTTAACTAAAGCACGGTTAAATCGCTTGACACGCGATACTCATGCCTTAATCAAGTTAACTCGATAGGCCGTCGGATTTCATCCGATTTAACCACTTAACAGGACCGAATTAGCATAGCTCACACGAAGGTGAGTGGTTCCAGAGAATACAACAGATCTACCATTTGATTAACAATTCATGACACCTTGGTTAAAAATCAGAGTTTCACAAGTTAGGAAGGAAACAACAGAAGGTAAAAACATCGCGGAAGCTATCGTCGGGGTCGGATATCCCTGGTGAGGCCAGACAGGACATCACTGATCCCATTCCCCGCCGTCCGAGGAAGAATCCCACTCGAACGTCCACCCAAGAGGAAGCTGGGGTGGCCAAGTGCCAACAGCAAGCTCGGAAGCTTCAACTCCACCTGAAAGAGAGCCACAAACAAGGCTGAGCTGCTAAGCTCAACAAGACTTAACCGTCCGATGGGAAAAACTACACCACCACGTCTAGACATGCAAGGCTCTTTGGCTGAGGGGTTTTGTTTGTCAAAAGCGACTATGTTAGGTCCTTGCTTTCAAAGTTTTAGCTCAGATTCTAAGTTTATTAACCAGTCTATGTTGGCCACTTACTCTAAGCAAACATAGATCCAACCTTATGTATATAAGCTTAACATCAAGACCATGTCATCATCAGACTCCTTCATTACTCAGTGTAGCATTGCGGTCAAGCAGTCTCAAACTGTGAGAGGCAGACGAATCGATTCGAGTTCTTTAACCATGCATGGTGAACCTAACCTCACGACATCCACGCACCACCGAGGATCGCTTTCTGTGTCGGCCTTCCCCATGAATTCCCTAACCCGTGTCGGGTCTACTTCCCTTGGTGCAAGGTTCCACAGACCCGGCCTCTGCCGTTCTGTGACCACACTTGCCACCACGTGCGGCCGCAGGGGAACTCCGTTCCAGAGACAGTGGAGCGACCGCTCACGTCCAGGTTCAATCAGGTACTAGGCTTCCCCATCCCATAATGGGTATGAGATTAGTACTTTCAAACACTTGATCACGAACACCACCACTGTCGGGCCTTAACAGATTCAATAAACAGATGGGGCGATCAGCCGACCACCAAAAGAGTTAACCAAACCCTGCCCTGTCCATTGTCCTTATAGTTGTAACCAGAAAAAGAACAACCAACTCCTACAACTCGCGAGTGACAGGGAATCACTCGACTTTTACCGAGTCCTATTAAGCATTGCAACTACTCGACCCAACAGACTAGTGTTCAGTTCAAAGGAACTATGGCATGCATCTATGGTTGCAAACAACTCCTATACGTAAATGCACAATCGTGAGAAGGAAGGCATGTGCATGTTTAGAAAGTTGGGTGCATGCTCCGGGGCTTGCCTTCAAGCGGAGGGGAGGAGAACTGATCTTCAGCTGGTGCTGCTTCAGCTTCTGGGATTGGCGGCTCTGCTACAGCTCCATCTTGAGGCGTCGGGTGTAGCTTGTAGGTGCCGTCGGTGAGATGTAACTCTACACGAATGCAAATGCAAGAGTTAGCACTTAGACGTTTATTTCAACAACACTTGCAAGTTAAAGCTCGGACACTTGTAGCAAGGCTATAGAAAAGGTGGGGGTGTTCCACTTTAGTTTGTGGAGAATAGGATAAAAGGGTCGGGTGGGGGTAAACTTGTAATCTGACCCTTAAAGTTAAGGAATAACTGTGCTGAGGTCCTCAGACTTAACACAGAGAAGTCCCCGATATTTTACACAGATACCCTCGGGTCAAGGAAAAGATACAGCCGAGCCCTCGGGCGAGGTGGATAAGGGTCGGCGAAATAGACAGGGTCGGGCGAGACGGAAAAAGGGGTCGGGCAAACCGGAAAGGGGTCGGCAGCTTACCTTCAGGTCTACTGGTGAAGGTTTGGGGTCGGGAAGGAACAGACTTGGACGGAAAGACTTAAGCACTAAGGCTTGGGCGGCGGCGAGGTTTGACGGTGCTCTGGCGGCGGCGGTGCTTCTTGTGGGCAACAAGAAAGCTCTAGCACAGCGCGGAGGAGCAGACGGCTGGGTGGATTGGGGAGAAGCGGACTTGAGCGGAAAGGGAAACTTCTCAAGAGCTCAGCGGGAGTGCTCAAGTGCACTCAGAGTATGGGCGGCGAAACAGCGATGGCGAAGGAACTCCGGTGGGACTCTGGTATGCCGTTTTATAGCTGCACGGAAGAGAGCGATTTTGAGCAGCACGAAGACCGGGAAGAGAAAGGATGAAGTGCGCTGCCATGGCGGCGATTGAGCGGTGATGGGTGGCGGAACAGGACCTCGGAGATAGAGTCTTCGGCGATTGGGCACTGGAGACTAGGCCGGCGCAGGCGCGGCTTTGCCGGGATTTAGATTTGGCGGAGGCGCGCGTGGTCTGGTCGCGTCAAGCGGCGGATTTGACTGGCATGTGACAGGGAGAAAGGCGCTGCCAGCGAGGTTGCAGCAGGCAAAGTGACAGGGCGAGCGGCGGCGCGGGCGAGCGCGAAACAGCGGCATTGCCGGGGCACATTACTGGCGAGGCGGGAAAAGGAGCTGTCGCGGCCGGAGTCGGGGTTGGCGAGGGAGGTATCGTCATGGAGTGAGCTCGTGGGCGGCGCAACTGTGGAGAGGCGGAAAAGCCGGAAGGCATTGGGGCTTGCGGCCGGGGATCCGGCGAGATGATGGGCGCGGGTCGCGAGGTGGTCTGACGCAGCAGCGGCAAAACTCTGCCACGGCGGCGATGGGGCACCTTGGCGCGGCCGACGAGGGCGCGAGCGAGATGAGGCGAGGCAGAAAGGGGTCGAAGGGGGCTTCCGCTGTGATTGGGGAGGAGGGCGCGTTGATCCATCCTGTCGCGGCCGGCGACAGGGCGAGGCGGCGGGCGTCGGAGGGATCAAGCCACGCGGCGGGGGAGCTCTGAAGCGGGCGCATGCTGCTCAGGCGCGCCTGCCTCGGGAGATCCGGGGAAAGATTTTCGGGTCCACCAGTTAGTCTCGGTTTCTCCACTGCTCCAAGATTGGAAGGAACACTACCTTTGAACTTAGAGATGAACCGGCGGTTTTGATTGGGTTTTTCAGGGGTCGGGACTGAGAACCGGATTTGGAGCGCTTGAGCTCAGGAGAGTTGAGATAATGGGATTAGGGACTTCGGTTGAAGATTAACTCGGCTGATTATCCAAGGTCGTTACACCTATATACAGTGGTTACTAATTACTCTTATAGTTTGCAAAGCAGCTAGCAAAGACATGGCTGCTTCAAAGACATGGCTGCTTCAAAGGAAAAATATAGATTTATCCAGAATTAAGCTTGAGCGTATGTAACAATTTCTAACTTCTTAGGATGAAATACAAGATCAATCAGTTTGGGATCAAAATAGTTTGCTATCAGTGGCTTTAGCAATCTAGATCAACAATAGCTCTCAGATAATATTCAGATTCAAGCGACCCATTATTTAAACTGCTCCCCACAAATTCAACCACATTAGATATTGCAGCATGCTTGATTCATAGCAAGCTAAAGAAAACAACTCACCTATGTAATTTAGACATATAGCTCAAGCAAATCAACAACATGGATTATTGAGCTCGATAGGTTTAAAGTGACAAGTAGATAGTTAAAGAAAATAAAACAAGTCTGAATTGCAAAATAGTTCCTAAATCAATAGAACACAAACATGATAGTAATTAAGAACTAGGCATAGATAGTCGGCTCATAATCTCAGCTTGTAAGGACATATAGTATTTCTTTTGCTCATCTGGTATGGTAGTAAAGTCCATGGTCATAATCCTCTCTTCATCCTCCTTTTCTGCAACTCGACCTCCTGCCTCCTCACCTCAAGAAGTAGTTTTTCATTTGCAACTCGATCCTGTTCAAGAGCAAATATTTTGTTGAACCTCTCCTGTTTTTTTAGCTCTTTCTCCCCATCAGTTTCTTTCTTCTGTGCTCACATATTTTCTAAGGTTGCTATCACACTTTTTTTCTTCTCTTGCAGTAGTTCTGCTTTTGCCTTTTTCTTACCAATTGACCTTGTCAATGCATTATCCTCTAGGTCTTGAACCTCACCTTGTCCTATTTCACTTGGTAAACTTGCATTCGGATCAATAGTTGAACTTGTCTTCTGCTTCTTGTTAGATGTTTTAGCAGCAACCAATTCATCAATTTTAGAAAGCCATTTTAGTTGTGTTCTCAGCTTATTCCAGCAATGCATGAACTGGAATGCTCTCTGATGTTCGTCTTCGGACTTGTACAAAGCACATGGCTCTGCAACCTACAAACCAACATCCAAGGGATATTCATATACGATATATAAAAATAAAATAGTCTAAACAAATCGTGGTATTGCATAGTGAGTAAGTACCTTGTCTTGCATTGTAGTACCACTCTGACATCTTAACTCAATCCGTGCTAGACATCCACAAAACTTGTTCATACATTCTTGTATGGTCTCCCACCAGTGCTTGAGAGAATTTATGGTACGCTTTGATGAGTACGTCTTGTGTTCATAGAAGTACTGATATATACGAGACCAATACTTGCCACCTTTTTGATCTTTGCCTACGACCGGATCCAAGCTTACATTCAGCCACGCTGAAACCAAATCTCATCTTCGTGGTCACTAAAATTCTTTGATCTCTTATGGTTTAGCCTCGCGGAAGGGGCTGCTGGACCAACTTCAATTGCCTGTGACTGTTGGTCAGCATATGTGTTGCTATAATAATCAGAATCCTCTAGATTGGTTTCATCCAACATTATGTTGGAATAATATCCATTTTCTGCGCAGTGGGTAGAAAATAAACATAAAAAATTTTAGCAGGGGTCTAAGAAATTACCAGTGACATTTAACAAGAAGTCATACCAGAATATGAACAGCTATAGAAGTACAGAGACAACGTTTGTTGTACTCATGCTAACACATCTATAAAATTTGAGCACAATTTAAAACTACTTGCAAACACAAACCATATCTTGTTCCTGTCTGTCACTGAACTGCTAGATGCTGCTGCAACCATACTCCACGTTGCAACTCTCACCTCTGCCCTCCCTATTGCCTAAAAGCTTTGGCCATGTATGTGACCCAGGGCCCAAAATAGGAAACCATGGTGCTGCAACAGGAAATCAATTTGCTCCAGAAGGGTCTGAGGTAATTATTCTCACAGCTTTGCCTTACAGTTTGTAGAAAACAATCAAATCAGTTCCACAAATAGAATCCCGAACAGTGCAAAATTTCAGTTTCAGAACGCTCCATTTTAAGTGCAAAATCACAGTGTCAGTAAGTGAGGGCACGATTTGCCAACCATGGTTAAAATCTGTAAAGCTCAAACCTATGTGCAAAATTTAGAAGATAAGACTACATTCAGAAGAAAAAGACTCTTACCATAACACCTAGCGAGGCCAGGTTGAACCTATAATGCATGCTTGTACTCGAAGAGTTCAGTTTTAGAATTCCTAGTAACATTTTAAGTAACTGTTCTACAAACTACACTATCTCTCCCATGATAAGCCGACAGGCAATGCTTAATCCGGATTACCACAGAGAATTGAAATGAATAGCTTATGATTCATACTATTCCCAAATGAGTTGTTGTTGGCTGCTTATTTGAAGGCAGCAGAGGGGTTGCTGGATACGGAATCGAAATCGTCGCCGGCAAGGGCTGCCATCGGAGGACCACCGGGTAGGTGAGGTCGTCGACGCTGCACCTCTGTGTAACGCCCGCAAAAATCACTAACTAAAATCACCCGTTAAAAACCGTCTTTAAAATCTTTTACCGCTGAGCTCCAGGAAATCGGAAACCTCCCCGGCGATTTCGCCGTCCCGGTACCCATGCCGACCCCCCATCTGTCTTTTTATCTGTGCCCGCGAATCTCGCCGCGTGCCGGTGTCAGACACCGTGCGCGTGCTCCGACCGCGTGCCGCGAGTGCCGCCGGTCTCCCCCTTTTCTTTCTCTTTTCCTTCCCCTTTCTCCTTTTTCTTTTTCCTTCTTCTTTCTTCCTCCTTCTCCTTTCTTCTTCCTCCCTCCTTCTCTCTCCTCCTTCTTCTTCCTGGCACCCGGACCGGCCCCAGCTCATTACTCCGACGCCCCCCATCCCCTGGCGCCATACCGGCAGCCCGGCCCGCCGCTCGCCTGGGGCCCGCCGCCGGCCGGTCCCGCCGGACGTGCCGGCCTCCTCGGACGGCGCGCCGCCCGCCGGCCCCTACCCCCGGCTCCACCTCCGGTCCGGTCACGGCAACGGTGCCGTGCCGGCCACCGCCGGCCGGCCGCCCCTTCGAGCCGAGCCCCTACCGCCGCCGGCCCGTCCTACCCGGACCCCCACCTTACCGCCGCCGCCGGCCCCTAAGCGGCACGCCACCGCACTGTGCCGCCGGCGCCCCTTGGTCCGGACCCCCACCCGCCGCCGAGCTATAAAAGGGCCATTCCGCCGGGCTCCCATCGCCACACCCCACCGCCCAGCTCGCCACCGCCGCCCAAGCCGCCGCCCGTGCACCGCCGCCGCCCGAGCAGCCGCCACCACCACCACCAAAATACCATCGCCGGCCGCCCCGTATTCCGTGCCGAAACTCCAAGGTAAGGGGCCAAATGGGCCTCCCTTCCACCCGCCGCCCCGGCCCGAGGCTCACCGCCGGCGGCTCACCG
>NC_028454.1:12481382-12504379 GCF_000263155.2 Setaria italica | reverse complement strand
CCCCAAATACACATAGGCCCCTCCACCTCCGAAAATAATTGCAAACAGGTCCCTGATTTATTATAAATCAGCCCTAAACCTCCGTTTAAGCCCCTAATCAATGTTTAACCCGTCATTTCATGCGCCAAACTCCCTCCAATTAATCCCAAATTTTACCACGTCATCCTCCAGAATACTTTCGCCGATCCATATCCAAATTTCCCAAAAATAATCCCTCTATCTATTTTCCGTTCGCATTTCCTGTTCAGAGCTCACGGTTAAAAATTGTTTTCTCTTTTATTTATTTGTGTGTCTGTTTGTGTGTGCCGTAGATCGCGGATTGCCCGAGGAGGAGCCCGAAGAGGAATTTGACCGCGAGCCCGAGCCCGAGGACCAGTACCGCGAGCCGGAACTCCCGGAAGGCTTTGAAGACGGCAAGTCCAATCTCACCCTTTGATGCATACTTAATACCTAGTTTTTCAAACACAACCTATTGCCCTGTTTTACAAAGTGCATCTTATTTCACCGCAAGACATGGTTGGATAGCCACCCCTTGATTGTTATGAACATTCCTTGTTGTCCTGTGCTTATCTCTAAATATGACTCGCTCTGTTTAGATGATAGCCGCTGCTAGAACGCTTAGGAAATTATTACTCAACTGCAATCATCATTACAATGGTGTATTCGGGAAATGAATGTGCGTGTGTGTGTGTGTGTCCACGCAAGAAAGATGGCTTTTGGGTTCGGGGAAAAGGAATGTGTGGACGGGATGGATGGGTGTTCCTTGTGTGGGATGCCACGTTGTTGTGCTCGTACCTTGGTGGTTGAGCAATGTCGGGAGGTATCCATCCGGTCATAATTAAGGACCGAGTTAATGTGTCATCTTGCCTAATTCCACTATCGTGCAACCACTCGACCATTGTATGGGCAACGGCTTAGCACAAATCCCACTAGCTGGAGGGTTAGTCCTCAGGAGTGCTGGTGAGCAACGGGAACCCGTGGAAAAGGAGTAAGATCTTGGTGACTTAAGTCCCGGTTACGGTCTCCAGAACGAGCCGTGAACCCCTTGGGTGTTCCGTGAGAACTAGCCGGTCTTAGCTAAGGTGGGTAATGGCTTTGTTAGGATCCGTACCGTCACTAAGGTGATTGTGCTACGGTACCCTACTTGTGGGAAAAGTGTACACCCTCTGCAGAGTGAAAACCTATCCGGGTAGCCGTGTCCACGGTATTGGACGAATTACGGCTTGGTCACATAACTAGTGTTTGGGCACGGATGTCATGCGTATGTGTGTGTGTATGGAATTTCAGAAGAGTCCGGCAGTTGTGCCGTGCGCTATGACGGACGGGGAGTCCGATAGCGATAAAAGCTTGGATCCTTTGTGTAGGATCAACCCCACTCAGTATTTCGGGTATTAAAGGGAACTTTATAAAAACTTTTCCGAAAACGATCCCCTGCATGTGTTAAAAATTAGCTTTTCCGCAAAATAAACCTTAGCCTACCCTTGTTATACTTGTGCATAAACTTGCTTGTATCCCCTCCGTGGATGGGGTTGGACTTGTTGAGTACGTTAGTACTCACCCTTGCTTCGTTGCTACAGAGGAAGACTCTGAGTTCGTCGCAGAAGACCTCGAGTAGAGGTTGTGTCCGCACCCGACGCTGCCTGTGGTGTTGCCCTGCCCAAGATGCTGCTGCTGCCGTGTAGTCTCGAGTGCTGTCTTTTGGCAGTCGCTTGGTTAGCCGCCGTTATCTATTTACTGTTTATCGCTGCGTGGCTTTCACGCCCACTCCCTCGGGAGTTGTACGGTAACTGAATTATCTGTCGAATAAATGTGTTATCAGCCTCCTGGGATTGATATTTGTATCACATTTAGTCTCTACTTATGTGGGGATGCTTCAGGTGGTATCAGAGCCGTCGTTGGCTGTAGGACGCAACCTTAGGACTGGATTAGCCCTTTTGACCAAAACAAAAGAATTACAAAATTTCTTCCTACCTTTGCTCTATTGTAAAACTAATTTGTGCCCCGGATCTTTTCCAGATGGCCGAGGAAGGATGGGTCAACAGCCACTGCCTGGAGGAGCCTGGTTTTCCCAGATTGCTGTTCGCCTGCATGGACCGCCTTGGGATTTACGAGCGTCCGGAGTACACCAGCAGGGAGTACGAGGACCGCGGGACCCCTCGGTGTGAGATGATTATCTACATCGGGCGGAGCAGCCGCTATCCGGATATCCAGCCTTGGAACGTGACCGCCACCGGCTTCCGACACAAGGATACCTATCAAGTGGCAGCCCGGAAGGCCCTCCGTTTCCTGTGCCAGATCTATGAGAGGCACATTGGCCGCACTCCGATGAGGTTCTACCCGCCTGTCAAGAAGAACCGCCCGGTTTGGCTGGCCCGGGTTCG
This sequence comes from Setaria italica, assembly GCF_000263155.2. Taxonomy (NCBI): domain Eukaryota; kingdom Viridiplantae; phylum Streptophyta; class Magnoliopsida; order Poales; family Poaceae; genus Setaria; species Setaria italica. The sequence goes on along the minus strand of NC_028454.1, from coordinate 12,501,998 downwards.
GACCTTGGAAGGACGTGGACAGCGCGAGGATGACCCCACTGTGCTACACATGGCTGCCTACCTTCTCACCTTGGATGAGCTCTACGACGAGCAGGCTGCTAAGTTGAAGCAGCAACTCCGTAGGGCCGAGGACGCAGAAATCATGGTGAGGAGGCTTCAGGTGAAGTTAGCCGCTGCCGAAGCCCGAGCCGCGGCCGCTCAAAGCAACGAGGCCATTGCCGTTGAGGCTCTCAAGGAGGCTGAGGATCGGCACTCCAAGGAGCTGAAGGATGCCCACCTCACCGTTCGTGCCAGAAGGAGGATGGTGGCCATCGAGGACGACGAGGCTCCGATCCTTGAAGGGATCCCCATTGTCCCAGGGCCCAGTAAACGGAAAAGCCCGGATGCCACCCCGGCACCACCACCCTCGGAAAGGAACTCCGAGGTGTCGGATGGAGTGGTTCCCGAGACCCCTCCCACGGGCGGGACTCTGAAGGATGAGGTGCTGGCCCTTCTCATTCCATTAGAAGATCACTCAGTCCAGGGAGAAGACTCGCCCCGCGAGTAGTGTGCCCAGCCCGTAGTGCCCGAGGAATGAAGCCGTCATGGTCCGCAGTCTAGAGTTGTACCCTCCAGTTGCGTTGTTGTAACCGGTCGTGTAGTGCGTGTTTTGGCCTTACCCCCCCAGCAGTGTTGTACCCCGTGGCAAAATAAATAAAATCGTTTGTGTTTGTTGCTTGTTAGTCTGTGTGGTTGTCGACAGGAGGTGGATTCTGTCTCTTCGAAAATACGAAATAACCACTTTAAAGATCACTAAAATCCAAATCATACTCTCATAAAAAGGTCTCACTCAATCTGCAGATGCCGCCCAAGCGTGCCACCAGGACTTCCCCAAGTCAGGCTCATGCCTCCCCCAGTGCAGAGAGGCAGCCTGAAAGGCAGGAGCCGCCCCCGGCGGTACTCCCTGAGGAGTAGGAAGTAAGCCAGCCAGAAGGAAGGGGAGAAAGCCAAGTGGGAACACAGCAGCCACCGCCCCCACCGGTCATCGATCTGGTTCAAGTGATGAACAACCAGACCCTTCTGCTGGAAGCCTTAGCCAACGCCGTTACTCGCCAGAGGCCCCGCGGGCAGAATATGAATGAGAAGTTGACGGACTTCCTCCGGACCAAGCCACCTACTTTTGGCGGGTCTGTCAACCCTCTGGACGCGGATGACTGGCTGCGCGTCATCCAGAGGAAGCTGGAACCCTTTGGGTGTGAGAGCAGGGACAAAGTCCTCTTGGCTGCTCACCAGCTCACCGGGACCGCCCTAGCCTGGTGGGAGAACTACTGCTCTGCTGCCCAGGATGCCTCCACTATCACCTGGGATGAGTTCGTGACGGAATTCCGTCGCTACCACATTCCCGCCGCCACCATGAAGCGCAAGGCGGATGAGTTCCGTGAACTCCGCCAGGGCAACCGCTCGGTGGAGGAATACACCTTCCAGTTCATGGAGCTGGCCCGTTATGCTCCAGAGGAGGTGGACAAGGATGAGAAGAAGCAGGACATGTTCAAGAAAGGCTTGAACGCAGAGCTAAGGACCCTGCTCACTCCTCAGATCTACCCCGACTTCAACACCTTGATGAACATGGCTATCTTGACTGAGAGGGCCAAGGCAGAGGAGCGGAGGGACAACAAGCGTCGGTTCCTGGAAAACAAGGCACACCAGCAGGACCGCTTCCAGAAGCCAAGGAGCTTCGGTCATCCCTTGCCCAGATCCCAAGCTCCCATGCATTATCGGACCCAGTCCCAAACGCCTGGCTCACATCAGACTGCTGCCCCATTCCGGAGCCAGAACTCCATCAAGGCCCCACAGAGCAGCGCCAGCCAGGTCACCAGCAATGGTAGGGCATGCTTCAACTGCAGAGAGCCAGGGCATTTCATCGCCAACTGCCCCTATGCCAACAAGCCAGCAGCATCAGCCTTGTCCAACTCAGTAGCTGGGCCCAGGACCGCATTGTCAGGAGCCAACCGTGTGCCAGTCCGCAACAGTGGCAACCCCAGCAACAACAATAGCCAGCAGATGAGGCCGCCCCAGCAATCCTTTGGTCGAGCCCGCGTCAACCACATCGGCGCGCAGGAGGCTCGCGACGCTCAGGGCGTGGTACTCGGTGAGTTCCTAGTCAGCTCCGTCTTGGCAACAATACTTTTTGATTCTGGAGCATCACATTCCTTCATATCCTCAAGTTTTGTGGAGAAACATCATATACCTACAGTACTACTAAAGTTACCCCTATTAACCCGGACTCCTGGGGCCGACATTCAGTGTCGACTAGGTTGTTCTCGGGTAAGGATCAATTTAAGTGGGGTAGAATTTCTAGCGGATCTAGTAGTACTTAAGTCTAAGGGGATAGATGTGATCCTTGGGATGGACTGGTTAAGCCTACATGACAGTCATATAGGGTGTGCTGATAAGGTAGTGCACCTGACCAATCAAGATGGTGTGCAAGTGACCTGTCACACTAAGGGAAGTGGTCCAGACCCCATGGTGTTCAGCATGGAGACTAAGATCTTAGGAGAAGTCCCGGTAGTGAGTGAATACCCGGACGTCTTTCCTGAGGAACTACCTGGAATGCCCCCTGACAGAGACATAGAGTTCGTAATTGACCTTGTCCCCGGAACCTCCCCTATAGCCAAGAGACCCTATAGAATGGCAGCCTCAGAGTTAGCCGAGCTGAAGAAACAGTTGGGAGAGTTGCAACAGAGTGGTTTTATCAGGCCCAGCTCATCCCCGTGGGGAGCCCCCGTGCTTTTTGTCAAGAAAAAAGATGGGAGTATGAGGATGTGCGTGGATTATCGCGCATTAAATGAGGTCACCATTAAGAACAAGTACCCCCTCCCTAGAATAGATGACTTGTTTGACCAACTAAAGGGAGCCAAGTATTTCTCCAAGATAGATCTGAGATCGGGGTATCATCAGCTCAAGATCAAGGAGAGCGACATTCCGAAGACCGCCTTTGTCACCCGCTATGGTCAATTTGAGTTTACGGTGATGTCCTTTGGATTGACCAATGCACCTGCTTACTTCATGAACCTCATGAACAAGGTGTTTATGGATGAATTAGATAAGTTTGTCGTAGTCTTTATTGACGACATACTTATCGATTCCAAGAGTGTTCAAGAACATGAACACCACTTACGGGTGGTCTTGGAAAAATTGAGAACCCACCGACTCTATGCTAAATTCAGCAAGTGCGAATTCTGGCTTGAGAAAGTGGCATTCCTTGGTCATATCTTGACCGCGGAAGGAGTAGCAGTTGATCCTGAGAAGGTGGAAGCCGTCTCCAACTGGCAGCAGCCCACTAATGTTAGTGAAATCAGGAGTTTCCTGGGTTTAGCTGGATATTATCGGAGGTTTATTGAGGGATTCTCCAAGATAGCCCGGCCCATGACAGAGTTGCTCAGAAAGGACAAGAAGTTCACCTGGACCGAGTCATGTGAGCGGAGTTTCCAGGAGCTGAAGAGAAGGTTGACAACAGCCCCAGTGCTGACCTTGCCAGATATCCAGCGAGATTTCGTCATCTACTGCGATGCATCTCGACAAGGATTAGGCTGTGTCCTCATGCAGGATGGGAAGGTTGTGGCATATGCTTCCCGACAGCTTAAGCCCCATGAGCAGAACTACCCAACCCATGACTTAGAATTTGCAGCCGTAGTGCATGCCCTCAAGATCTGGAGACATTATCTGATTGGGAATAAGTGTGAAATCTACACCGACCATAAGAGCCTAAAGTACATCTTTACCCAACCCGATCTAAACTTAAGGCAGAGGAGGTGGCTAGAGCTGGTAAAGGACTACAACCTGGAAATCCATTACCACCCCGGCAAAGCTAATGTGGTAGCTGATGCCCTAAGTAGAAAGTCCTATGGACAGCCCGGACCCGAGAATGCCCGTCTATGAGAGGAAGTGGCCCGGTTGAATGTGCACATCGTTCCCCAGAATGCTAGCCGTAGGCTAAGCATCCAGCCCACATTGAAGGATAAAATCCGAGAAGCCCAGGGTTCAGACCAAGATCTAGTAAAAATCCGCAAGCAGACCGGAGAAAATAAAGCCCCGGATTTCAGGGTAGATGACAAGGGAACCTTATGGTATAAGAACAGAATTTGTGTCCCTAAGGACGGGGAATTCCGGCAGACCATCCTGGATGAAGCCCATAACTCAGCATACTCCATTCACCCCGGATCCACCAAGATGTACATGGACTTAAAACAGAAATACTGGTGGAACGGGATGAAGGCAGACATAGCTTAGTTTGTCGCCCGGTGCGATACCTGCCAAAGAGTCAAGGCCGAGCACCAGAAGCCAGCCGGCTTGCTACAACCCTTGCCTATCCCGGTTTGGAAGTGGGATGAGATCGGCATGGATTTTGTAGTAGGCTTGCCCAGAACCCAGAAGGGAAATGACTCCATATGGGTAATAGTGGACCGACTCACCAAGGTTGCTCACTACCTGCCCGTACGGACCACTTACGGTGGAGAAAAACTGGCTCGACTCTACGTCGACAACATAGTGAAGCTGCATGGTGTGCCCAGCCGAATCGTCTCGGATAGAGGAACTCAGTTCACCTCTAGGTTTTGGAGGAGCTTACACAAAGCCATGGGTACCAAACTGGATTTTAGTTCAGCTTATCACCCCCAGACCGATGGCCAGACCGAATGGGTAAATCAGATCATGGAAGATATGTTAAGAGCGTGTGTCCTCACCTATGGAAAGGATTGGGAACAAAGTCTACCCTATGCAGAATTCTCATACAACAATAGTTACCAAGCCAGTCTAGGCATGTCACCATTTGAGGCCCTTTATGGTAGAAAGTGTCGGACCCCTTTGATGTGGTCAGAAGTCGGAGAGCGTTCCCTGGTCGGACCAGCTTTTATCAAGGAAGCAGAAGACCGTGTAGCAGAAATCCGAGAGAAGATAAAGGCTGCACAGTCCAGACAGAAGAGCTACTCTGACAAGAGAAGACGGGAATTGTGCTTCAATGAGGGAGATTTTGTCTACCTCAAGGTATCCCCGATTCGGGGTACGCGAAGGTTTCAGGTGCAAGGAAAGCTAGCCCCTCGGTACATTGGACCATACCAGGTGTTAAAGAGAGTGGGAGCCGTAGCATACCGTATCCAACTGCCCGAAGAAATGTCGGATATACACCCGGTATTCCATGTCTCCCAGCTAAGAAAATGCTTGAGAGTACCGGAGGAACGAGTACCGGTGGAAACAATAGACCTACAAAAGGACCTTCGGTATCAAGAAGTACCTGTCAAGATTTTGGACACTGTCACCAGGAGGACAAGGAATACAGCGGTCCGGATCTGCAGAGTACAGTGGAGCAGGCATGGCGAAGAAGAGGCCACGTGGGAACGCGAGGACGCGTTAAAGAAGGAATTTCCCCATCTCTTCAGGACTCAGTCGAATCTCGAGGACGAGATTCAATTTAAGTGGGGTAGGTTTGTAACGCCCGCAAAAATCACTAACTAAAATCACCCGTTAAAAACCGTCTTTAAAATCTTTTACCGCTGAGCTCCAGGAAATCGGAAACCTCCCCGGCGATTTCGCCGTCCCGGTACCCATGCCGACCCCCCATCTGTCTTTTTATCTGTGCCCGCGAATCTCGCCGCGTGCCGGTGTCAGACGCCGTGCGCGTGCTCCGACCGCGTGCCGCGAGTGCCGCCGGTCTCCCCCTTTTCTTTCTCTTTTCCTTCCCCTTTCTCCTTTTTCTTTTTCCTTCTTCTTTCTTCCTCCTTCTCCTTTCTTCTTCCTCCCTCCTTCTCTCTCCTCCTTCTTCTTCCTGGCACCCGGACCGGCCCCAGCTCATTACTCCGACGCCCCCCATCCCCTGGCGCCATACCGGCGGCCCGGCCCGCCGCTCGCCTGGGGCCCGCCGCCGGCCGGTCCCGCCGGACGTGCCGGCCGCCTCGGACGGCGCGCCGCCCGCCGGCCCCTACCCCTGGCTCCACCTCCGGTCCGGTCACGGCAACGGTGCCGTGCCGGCCACCGCCGGCCGGCCGCCCCTTCGAGCCGAGCCCCTACCGCCGCTGGCCCGTCCTGCCCGGACCCCCACCTTACCGCCGCCGCCGGCCCCTAAGCGGCACGCCACCGCACTGTGCCGCCGGCGCCCCTTGGTCCGGACCCCCACCCGCCGCCGAGCTATAAAAGGGCCATTCCGCCGGGCTCCCATCGCCACACCCCACCGCCCAGCTCGCCACCGCCGCCCAAGCCGCCGCCCAAGCCGCCGCCCGTGCACCGCCGCCGCCCGAGCAGCCGCCACCACCACCACCAAAATACCATCGCCGGCCGCCCCGTATTCCGTGCCGAAACTCCGAGGTAAGGGGCCAAATGGGCCTCCCTTCCACCCGCCGCCCCGGCCCGAGGCTCACCGCCGGCGGAGCCCCACCGGCCGGTCGCCGCCCCCCCCCAACTCCTCAATCTCTCTTCCCTTCCTGGAAGAAGAAGAGATAAAAACCTTTCAATTCCGATCCAACCCCCAAGTTTCCCCAAATTACACATAGGCCCCTCCACCTCCGAAAATAATTGCAAACAGGTCCCTGATTTATTATAAATCAGCCCTAAACCTCCGTTTAAGCCCCTAATCAATGTTTAACCCGTCATTTCATGCGCCAAACTCCCTCCAATTAATCCCAAATTTTACCACGTCATCCTCCAGAATACTTTCGCCGATCCATATCCAAATTTCCCAAAAATAATCCCTCTATCTATTTTCCGTTCGCATTTCCTGTTCAGAGCTCACGGTTAAAAATTGTTTTCTCTTTTATTTATTTGTGTGTCTGTTTGTGTGTGCCGTAGATCGCGGATTGCCCGAGGAGGAGCCCGAAGAGGAATTTGACCGCGAGCCCGAGCCCGAGGACCAGTACCGCGAGCCGGAACTCCCGGAAGGCTTTGAAGACGGCAAGTCCAATCTCACCCTTTGATGCATACTTAATACCTAGTTTTTCAAACACAACCTATTGCCCTGTTTTACAAAGTGCATCTTATTTCACCGCAAGACATGGTTGGATAGCCACCCCTTGATTGTTATGAACATTCCTTGTTGTCCTGTGCTTATCTCTAAATATGACTCGCTCTGTTTAGATGATAGCCGCTGCTAGAACGCTTAGGAAATTATTACTCAACTGCAATCATCATTACAATGGTGTATTCGGGAAATGAATGTGCGTGTGTGTGTGTGTCCACGCAAGAAAGATGGCTTTTGGGTTCGGGGAAAAGGAATGTGTGGACGGGATGGATGGGTGTTCCTTGTGTGGGATGCCACGTTGTTGTGCTCGTACCTTGGTGGTTGAGCAATGTCGGGAGGTATCCATCCGGTCATAATTAAGGACCGAGTTAATGTGTCATCTTGCCTAATTCCACTATCGTGCAACCACTCGACCGTTGTATGGGCAACGGCTTAGCACAAATCCCACTAGCTGGAGGGTTAGTCTTCAGGAGTGCTGGTGAGCAACGGGAACCCGTGGAAAAGGAGTAAGATCTTGGTGACTTAAGTCCCGGTTACGGTCTCCAGAACGAGCCGTGAACCCCTTGGGTGTTCCGTGAGAACTAGCCAGTCTTAGCTAAGGTGGGTAATGGCTTTGTTAGGATCCGTACCGTCACTAAGGTGATTGTGCTACGGTACCCTACTTGTGGGAAAAGTGTACACCCTCTGCAGAGTGAAAACCTATCCGGGTAGCCGTGTCCACGGTATTGGACGAATTACGGCTTGGTCACATAACTAGTGTTTGGGCACGGATGTCATGCGTATGTGTGTGTGTGTATGGAATTTCAGAAGAGTCCGGCAGTTGTGCCGTGCGCTATGACGGACGGGGAGTCCGATAGCGATAAAAGCTTGGATCCTTTGTGTAGGATCAACCCCACTCAGTATTTCGGGTATTAAAGGGAACTTTATAAAAACTTTTCCGAAAACGATCCCCTGCATGTGTTAAAAATTAGCTTTTCCGCAAAATAAACCTTAGCCTACCCTTGTTATACTTGTGCATAAACTTGCTTGTATCCCCTCCGTGGATGGGGTTGGACTTGTTGAGTACGTTAGTACTCACCCTTGCTTCGTTGCTACAGAGGAAGACCCTGAGTTCGTCGCAGAAGACCTCGAGTAGAGGTTGTGTCCGCACCCGACGCTGCCTATGGTGTTGCCCTGCCCAAGATGCTGCTGCTGCCGTGTAGTCCCGAGTGCTGTCTTTTGGCAGTCGCTTGGTTAGCCGCCGTTATCTATTTACTGTTTATCGCTGCGTGGCTTTCACGCCCACTCCCTCGGGAGTTGTACGGTAACTGAATTATCTGTCGAATAAATGTGTTATCAGCCTCCTGGGACTGATATTTGTATCACATTTAGTCTCTACTTATGTGGGGACGCTTCACTCTGCAAATTTGTGCCGCTGCCGGTCCATTGAGGCATATGGTCGTCGCCGGGCCATTGAGGGTGCTGGCCGCCGACAAGCACCACGCGCTGTTGAAGCATCCCTCCGCCGCGCCTTACTTGACCCTGCTGGATAGGAGCGGTTTGGCTGTGGTGCCTGCATCTGCACAGGCAACAAAAGGAATTGAAATCTGGACAACTTCAGCTACCGAATCAGGGGAGGAAGAAAGAGGGACTGAGGGAGAGGTACCTCAGCTGGGACCTGCCGGAGTGGGGAGGGCTGCCGCCGGGAGATGAGGGGCGCGCCGGAGTGGGGAGGGTCACCGCCGAGAGATGAGGGGGCTGGAGATAGCCGCCGCCACCTGGAACCGACGCCGGGAGGGGAGGAATGGGTCGGCGTGGGGCGACCGACGGTAGGTGCGGGGTAGGCGGGGCGAGCAGGTGTCAACCAGCGCGCGGGGAAAAAAAGAGCGCGGGAAGGGGGCACGGGAACGGAGCTTGGGGGATTGGGGAAGACCGCGTGTCGCGAAAATATGCGAGGCGAGGAGGTGTTTTTTCGCGTCACCAATCTTTTGAGGAGTTTTGGGTGGACTGTTGGAGTTCATTTTTTTATTTTTTTCCTAAAGAAGGTATTGGGGTTAAGATTAGCAGTCTCTTGGAGTTGCTATAAGGAGATTCGAAATGTGGGGATGTGAATCAACTATTTTCAGGGTCATATTTGGGTACAATCCTTATTCATCATTCAATCAGGGGCATCAGTCAACCATAATCACAACAGTTATTAAGTATACTTCTTTAGGGTATCAACTATCAATCACATCTTTTCAACAACCAAACAAAACAAAGAAAAGGCCTGAAAGGCACTAAAGAATAGATAGACAAAATATATTGGGCTTCCCTATCCTGGGCTGGGTTGCAACACGCCGCCGTCTCTCTCTGTCACGCCGCCTCGGTTATCTCTCCTTACCAGTCGTCCCCGCCGCCGGCGCTGCCTTCCGGCCCGGGACGGCCCGAGCCCGCATTCCCTTTTCTTTCTCGGCTTCACTCTCGGCCTTTCTTTCCTAGCGGCGAGCCGGCGACACAGGGCGAGCGGCCGCCATTGGCTAGGTCTTCGCCGGGCTCTTCGCCGGTGACGAGCATCCGACGGGTATGCCAGCCTATTCCCTTCCCTTCCCTTCCTGCTGTGCGAAACGAAGACCCCAAACCCTAACGTGCTGTTTGTATTCGGTTCTTCATCTGTTACCTGCGAAACTTCGATTTCTTTTCGTGCAAAAATTATCGGTTGTACATGAGTAAACCCATGTCCTATACTATGTCCGTCCCCTGATCCTGCTAGCCTTTCTTTCATGTGCTAAACGCTTCCTGACTTGCTCCTAGTTAATCTAACTTGTGCATCTTGCAGATGATGGACCACAGAATGTAGTTTGAACTATTGATGGTACTGTTTCTATGTTGTAAAATAAAGCATATCCGCCTTTTACCCAATACTGGAACTGAAGTAAACAATACGCTTGGCTATAGCAACTGTTTGCCAAGTTATTTTCAGGGAAACTAGAAGATTTCAAATTTGATCGGAGAACACAACATGTATGAAATCCCATCTTTTTATTGAGCTTCACAGTACTATTCAAATCCGCCAAACACCTGTAAGAGCTGTTGTCCATATTCCATATGTAAGGATCTTGGCTTTGACTTGTGTACGGGTGCATGATAGTCTTTGATCTTACACAGTTAAAATAAAATTGAGATAGATCCCTGAGCTCTCAATTACAGATGATACGAAATAAGCAGATACATTTTCTTAATTAGATATTCTCTTTTCCCCATCCCTTGTATCTGGCAATATATATGTACCTTCCAGAATAGACTTGGCCTTGGCTCATATTTGATTTTCTATTGCACAATTTGCAGGTTCTTTAACTATCTGACGCTTACCTGAAATATGTCATATCCTGGGGAAATGACGGGCAGCAATATTATTCATCTTCGATGCTTTCCTAGCAATATGTTATGCACCCAGTGAAGTTTCACTTAGATGCTTCTCTTTTCTGTAATTTATACTGATGATGTGCATACCCGTGTGCTTTGTGTAGGTGAGCCAAAGATCTGGTTTCATCCCTGGAAGAAACAGAAGGTCACGAATGACTCCGTACTGCTTAGACCTACGACACCTCTGCCAATTACCTACTCAAAGTGTTAATGTTCCAAATATCCGACCACTGCCTACTTCCACTGCTGCAGTATCCAGGGGTATTAACACCCCATTGGTTGAGGAATCTGTTAGTGAGGTGGAATCGATCCCAAGTATTATTCATTTTTTACCGCAAGCCATTTCTCCAAGAGAACGAATATGAAGAGCTACTTAGGAAAGTACAGGAAAAGGTTGCTTGCAACATTGTTGGCATCAGAACTGAGCAGTGCTTCAATGTTGAACTGGAGAAGGCACTAACTCCTGAGAAGCTTGCAACACTTAAGTGGCTCCTTGCGGAAACTTATGAACCTGAGAAATTACAAACATGTAGGTTTTTGGAGGGTGAGGTATGTGGAAGCCCTTACTCTGTGATTGTTGAGGTTGGGCCCCGTATGGCATTTTCAACTGCTTTTTCAACCAATGCTGTCTCAATTTGCAAAGCTCTATCACTAACAGAAGTAGCCCGCTTGGAGAGGTCTAGAAGATATCATTTGTCCCTTCAGCCTGGGAGTGGTCCACTTGACAAATGCCAACTCAACAGCTTTGCTGCATGATAGAATGACAGAGTATGTTCATCCTGGCAAGCTCACATCATTTCAGTCAGATTTAGTACCAGAACCTGTGAGTGCCATACCAGTGATTGAAAGGGGAAGAGAAGCTTTGGAAGAAATAAATGTTAAAATGGGGCTTGCTTTTGATGAACAAGATATCAAATACTACACCCACCTTTTCAGAGATGACATCAAACACAATCCTACTACTGTGGAACTTTTTGATATAGCACAATCCAACAGTGAGCACAGTAGACATTGGTTTTTCAATGGTAAACTTGTGATAGATGGAGAAACCATGGCTAGAACTATGTTTCAGTTAGTGAAGAGTCCCTTGAAGGCCAACCCCAATAATTCTGTTATTGGATTTAAGGATAATTCAAGTGCAATCAAAGGATATCAAGTAAATCAGTTACATCCAGCACTACCGGGTTCCACTTCACCACTATCCCTTATGATGCGTGAGCTTGACATTTTATTTACAGCAGAAACCCATAATTTTCCATGTGCTGTGGCACCTTATCCTGGAGCTGAGACTGGTGCAGGTGGTCATATAAGAGACACACATGCAACCGGAAGGGGTTCTTTTGTTGTTGCTTCCACTGCTGGTTATTGTGTTGGTAATCTTTGAATTGAAGAGTCAAATGCACCCTGGGAGAATCCATCTTTTTCATACCCGTCAAACTTAGCCTCTCCATTGCAGATTCTTATTGATGCTAGTGACGGTGCTTCCGATTATGGGAACAGATTTGGTGAGCCTCTAATTCAGGGTTTTACAAGAAATTTTGGTACAAGGTTGCCAAATGGAGAGCGTCGTGAATGGCTGAAGCCAATAATGTTCAGTGGAGCAATCGGACAGATTGACCATGCACACATCTTGAAAGGAGACCCAGAAATTGGAATGCTGGTTGTCAAAATTGGTGGTCCAGCCTACAGAATTGGTATGGGTGGTGGTGCTGCCTCAAGTATGGTTAGTGGACAAATGATGCAGAGCTTGATTTCAACGCGGTGCAGCGTGGAGATGCCGAGATGGCTCAGAAACTGTATCGTATTATCAGGGCGTGTGCAGAAATGGGAGAGAAGAACCCAATCATCAGCATTCATGTCCAAGGAGCTGGGGAAAATTGCAATGTTGTGAAAGAAATAATCTATCCAAAAGGTGCTGAAATTGATATACGCTCAATTGTTGTTGGTGATCACACATTGTCTGTCTTGGAGATTTGGGGTGCCGAATATCAGGAACAGGATGTATTATTGGTGAAGCCTGAGAGCAGAAGATTGTTGGAGTCATTTTGTGAGAGGGAAAGAGTTTCAATGGCTGTCTTTGGGGAAATAGATGGTAGTGGGAAAATTGTTTTGACCGACAGTGCTGCTGTGGAGCAAGCCAAGTTGACTGGACTCCCTTCTCCACCCCCTGTTGTGGATCTTGAACTTGAAAAGGTTTTAGGAGATATGCCTCAGAAGACCTTCGAATTTAACCGAGTTCCTCGATTAGGTAAACCCTTAGACATTGCACCTGAGGTCATGGTAATGGATGTTCTGAAGCGAATTTTGAAGCTCCCTTCCATATGTTCAAAACGTTTCTTGACGACGAAGGTTGACAGATGTGTTACAGGTCTTGTTGCACAACAGCAGACAGTTGGTCCTCTTCAACTTCCACTTGCTGATGTGGCTGTTATTGCGCAGACATATACAGATCTGACTGGAGGTGCTTGTGCCATTGGAGAACAACCAATAAAGGGCTTACTTAACCCCAAGGCCATGGGAAGGCTTGCTGTTGGTGAAGCTTTGACCAATCTGGTCTGGGCTAAAGTTTCATCCCTTGCTGATGTCAAAGCGAGCGGTAACTGGATGTATGCTGCAAAGCTTGATGGAGAGGGAGCAGATATGTATGATGCTGGTGTTGCGCTGGCTGACTGCATGATTGAACTTGGCATCGCTATTGATGGAGGAAAGGACAGTCTATCTATGGCAGCTCAATGTGATGGCGAAGTAGTCAAGGCTCCTGGAAATTTGGTGATCAGTGCTTATGTGGCATGTCCTGATATAACTTTGACAGTTACTCCAGATTTGAAGCTTGGTGACGACGGAGTGTTGTTGCACATTGACCTGGTTAAAGGAAAGCGCTGACTCGGTTGTTCTGCACTCGCACAAGTGTTTGACCAAATTGGAAACGACTGCCCAGACATTGAAGATATTCCCTACTTGAAGAAAGTCTTTGATGCTGTTCAGGAGTTGCTCAGTGAACGCCTTATTTCTGCCGGTCATGACATCAGTGATGGTGGGCCCATTGTTACTGTTCTTGAGATGGCATTTGCCGGTAACTGTGGTGTTAACCTGAACATAGGCTTAGGAGATTATGATCTTTTACCAGTACTTTTCGCAGAGGAGCTTGGTCTCATTCTTGAAGTGCACTCAAATGACCTTAATGTTGTAAAGCAAAAGCTTCATGCGGCAGGTGTTTCCACTAATGTAATTGGCAAAGTAACTACAGCTCAACAAACAGATCTTGTTGTTGATGGTGAGGTGCGACTGAAGGAAAAAACTTCAGATCTCAGAGATCTGTGGGAGGAAACAAGCTTTCAGCTTGAGGAGCTTCCGCCTTTGAAGTCTTGTGTCAAGCTTGAGAAAGAAGGCTTAAAAAGCCGAACATCACCTTCATGGCGTTTGTCTTTTACTCCCAAATTCACAGAGAAGAAACTATTGACCACAGCCATAAAACCAAAGGTTGCTATTATTCGTGAAGAGGGTAGCAACAGTGACAGAGAAATGTCTGCTGCATTCCATGCTGCAGGTTTTGAACCATGGGACATAACAATGTCAGATCTCTTGACTCAGAAAATTTCTCTAACTGAATTCCGTGGGCTTGCATTTGTTGGTGGTTTTAGCTATGCAGATGTTCTGGATTCAGCAAAACGTTGGGCTGCATCTATCAGGTTCAATCAGCCCCTCATACAACAGTTCCAGGAGTTCTACAATAGGCCAGACACATTTAGCCTTGGAGTTTGCAATGGGTGTCAACTCATGGCACTTCTTGGTTGGGTTCCAGGACCAGATGTTGGAGGTTCCCTTGGTGTAGGTGGAGACATTTCTCAGCCAAGGTTCATTCACAATGAATCTGGGCGTTTTGAGTGCCGGTTTACCAGTGTGGCTATAGGGGATTCTCCTGCTATAATGTTTAAAGGCATGGAAGGCTCTACGTTGGGCATTTGGAGTGCTCATGGCGAAGGGAGAGCATTCTTCCCAGATGAAAACATTTTATCCGGTATTGTTAAGTCCAACCTAGCTCCTCTGAGATACTGCGATGACTCTAACAATGTAACAGAGGTCTATCCCTTCAATCCCAATGGTTCTCCACTTGGTATTGCGGCCCTTTGCTCCCCTGATGGAATGCATCTCGCTATGATGCCACACCCCGAGCGTTCCTTCATGATGTGGCAATATCTGTGGTATCCAAAGGAGTGGCAGGTTGAAAAGAGTGGCCCCAGTCCTTGGTTGCGCATGTTCCAAAATGCACGTGAATGGTGTTCATAAAAAGGTAAATCTGGCTTTGAAAGCTGAAACATTTCTTTTTCTTTCATTGTTTTACATCTAGTAGACCTCTGGTCAGCTGCATCATTGAAACAAAAAAAAATCTATATTTGAAACAGTTGTTTTTCTAGATGACATTCCCTGCATCATGTTGCTTGCATCCATGGCACCTCATACATGGTTGCTTGTGCTATTTGCTTGGGTGTCACTTGCGCGCGAGTTTTGTTATTCTGATTCATTATTAACAGCTAAGTATTAGATGCCCAGTAGCTTTTAAGTTCTAGCAACACATTTCACTATATTCCAAGGTTTAAAGTTTGTTTTGATGGATGCTACGCATTCTTGTTGACTAGGTACTCCCTCCGTTCCTCCAAATTATAAGTCATTCCAACTGTCTTGAGAGTCAAAACATCTCAAGTTTGACCAAATTTATACAATAAAGTACTAACATTTATGATACCAAATAAGTACCATTAGTTTCTTCATTAAACATATTTTCATAGTATATATAATAAAGTACTAACATATTTTCATAAATTTTTGTGATCCTCTCTACAATTTTGATCAAAAATAAAATAGTTTGACTTTCCAAGAAAGTTGAAATGACTTATAATTTAGAACGGAGAAAGTATATTCCAATATAATTTGGAACGGAGGGAGTATATTCCAATATCAGGATGTTAGCAGGTTGTAGCCTTTTTAATGTATACATGCCTGTGCAGTACATTTGAAGCTGTATTATTTGCTAACGTGTTTCTTCCACTGGTGAAATGCAGCTGTGGACGGTTGTTTCTGCCACCTGGCTTCGAGCTACTCGCTGTGACCCGCAAATGATGGCAAGTTCGTGGACGTGTTTGTCGCGCCTGGGGCTGTTTTTTGACGCTATCCAGAATGAGCGCCAGTCTCTTCTCAAACGTCAAAAGATTTTGCTGTCCTGTTTGGACGTGTTCAGGAACATCTATATGCGTTTGTTGAGCTTTCACCATTGATAGATAGTATTGGTACTCGACGACGCTTCAACTTAGAGTTGTGTGTCATCTCATCAGTTTGTGCACAGCTTTACGCGAATATCTTTAGATGCAGCCTGCGAGATATTCGCAGCTTGCTGATAATGGTTACAGGTACGGGGATTTTATATGGCTTCAGTTAGCTAGATAAGCTACTTGGCTTTAAAGCCCAACAACATTCTGCGGAAGCCCAAAACACAAATAATAGTGCGGGCGTTGTGGGCTGTGCTAGGTGCTGTCCATCAGTTGGTTGGAGTGTCATCAGGCCCAAAACCGGACGAGAGGGCGCGGCCCGTCGATTCCGTTAGATGTTGATGGGCTATGTCCAAAGCACTGAAATTAAAAAAACCTGTTGCGCCATGGGCCCATGTGCCGCCGCTGCAGCTGCAGCCCATGGCGAGTTGTCGAAGGACCCACCCGGCGGCGACGCCTGATAAGTGGCGAGAAGCGTTTATTTTAGGATGGAGGGAGCAAGTGATAACTCCGGCAGCTCCACTCCATGGATGCATCTCCCTTTCCTCTCCTCCCGCCTGCACGCGGCGCTGCCCGCCGCTCCCAGCTGCAACGCCGCAGCGGCTGCGTCCGCCGGCCGGCCGGTCGGTCTCACTGTTCGGATGCATTTGCCTGCGCTGATGGTCCGCCATGCATACACACATACACCCGCCTTCAACCTCGCTCGTCAGTCGTCAGTGCTTTTGCCCGCTACCAATTAATGGCACGGCATGGACAACCGAGTACTCGTATAATAGATCCAGTGCATGCATGCATGTGGAGAGAAACCCATTTACAAGTGCGCTGGATCGTGATTGCACTTCGGCCAATCTGACAAGATCGAGGGCAGCCTACAGTCTAGTACTCCAAGGATACAAGCTAGGGGCTTCTCGATCATGAACCATGTGACAAGATCGAGGGAGAGCCAAACCAACAAAACAACCGCAACTGTACTGCATCGTGCACGCAGGAAACTGCATTTAAGGTGCAGTTGCAGACTTGCAGTTGATGCAGAGATCGATCGAGTTCGATCAGTTCTGTTCGCATCACGGAGTCGCGTGCACAGACGAGACGAGAACGAATCCGTTGGCCGCTAGCTCTGCCCCCGTGACCTGCAAGTACAACAAGAAGCTGCATTGCCAATTGGCCCTGCCCCTTTTCATGACCTAACGACTAACAGATGTATGCATCTATGCACACACACATACACACATGCATGCATGATACATACGTACGGTCTAAAAGCTAGCTGTCATGCCGATCGAGTGCCCAAGCTAGTCTCAGTTTGGTGTGTCCAAATGAAAAGCTCAACTGTTGACGGCCAAAAAAGTGTCAACATGGCTGCGGGCTTTGTCGCTTTTGCCGCTGGCCGGCATGCCACACCACACAGCATCCATGCCGTTACAGGTTCCAGAGATGTCCGTATCTTCTCGCGCGCCCCCAACCGCAGCTCCCCATCCTTTTCATCAGTATCCTACCCAACCTGCTTAACTACCCGACTCTCAGCTAGCCAATCTTTTCTCTGGTTTCGTCTCTCTCGATGGTCAATATATCGATCGATCACCAAAGCTCATGTCATGTGTTCACCGTACCCTTTTCTCTTAATTTCTTGCAATCGAAGAAGAAGCTGACGGAGGCCGGCCTAGCCGTGGAAGATAGCTGCACCCTACTGGCTACTGAAACGAGTTAATGCGCCTAATCATGTGCACCGCCGCCGTGGCGAGTGCTACACGAGCCGTGCCAATGATCGCAAAAGCAACGGATTTCTTCGTATGCGGGGAATTGTTGGCTCGTCCATTCCAAATCATTGCCTCCTGAAATCTGAATCAGCTTGTAGTCTGCAAATTTCGTAATCCTCACCGGTAATGTAATGTTACCGCTGGTAGAACCATTTCTGCCTGCGCGCGGTAAGAACTAATTAACCAGAGGCGTCCTTTACTCCGACGAACCCTGAAGCACGAGGCCGTGCTCCGCCACATCGATCACCGAGCCCCCGCAGCAATTACCCCGGCGCGCGTGCAACCCCTTCGCAGAGGCCGGAGTTACCAGGGGAGCCCAAGATCACAGCCACGCGCGGAGCCCGGAAGAGGAAAAGTGCAACAGGGCCATGCATCCAGTCGTGGTTCAGAGCTAGCTCAGACATCGGAGATGAAGTGAAAGGGGGAGACATGCCAGCCTGCGAGATGAAACCAGCAGGTGTCCTTCGTATCATCATCTCGCTCCTGATCTGATCGATCCGTCTCATCAGCCGCCGGGTCCCGGAGATTACGCCGGTGTCCGATCGTCGATCCCCATCGATCCCCACTCCCCTGGCTTCGCGTTGTGACAAATGGAGATTTTCTCGCGGGCCCACCGTGCTTGGATGGATCTTGTTAGGGTTTTGGTTGGTAGGCCATGAATGATTGCCGTCGATCGAGGTTGTGTTGTGAGCGAGCGAGCTAGGCGGCGAGGCAGGCAGGTCATGTTGTTGTCTCGCAGGGATGGAAGCCAGAGGCCATGCATGGGCACTGCTGATGCGGGTGCATGCCACTGCTCACCAACAGTTCATCTGGGTCACCACTCACCACAGGAGGGAGTCAATTTCTGGAACATGTTTTTCTTATATTTTTATTAAAGATCTCATAACGTCCTATCAGTTAATCAATAAACAGTGCTGCATTACTGTGCGAAAACAGTTGCGCAAGTGCACTTGTTAGTTGTTGCATCATACGATTAGGGGCTACGACGACGACGTACTGGTGCTCTCATCAGTTCCAGCAGGGAAATGTTCTCGAAGGCCAAAAGTCATACAAGATGAAACAGCTTACTCATATTATGTCTGGATTATTTATTTTCCAGACAGTTAACATGTCTGAAAAATGCTCCAGATTTGCAAACAAAAGATGGAAGCCATTTCCGCCGTCACGTGCATCTGCAGAGTTTACTAGTATCATGCAGTTGCAGCCCGGTTTATTTAATGTCTAGACGAACAATTCACAGATCGCAGTCACACCGCCTAGAGCGAGCTGCAGCTAACAATAATAGTATATATCGCGTCTGATCGAACAGTGAATCATATGGGCAGGCGGCGGTGGATGGAAGGATGGGTGAATAATGGCGGCGGAATGGCGAGAGCGTGCACCCCGAGCACACGCATGTCGTCTTGCCGGCCGGCCGGCCGATGGAGTTGACTAGCTAGTAAATAAGCAGCGCCCGGGATCGGCCGGATCGGAGGCGCATGGCCACGTACTCCCGCCGCCAGCCGGCCATCCAGCTGCGTGCTCCAGGCCCTGAGAGCCTGACACCCAGACGAGAAGACGACGCGGCATCCATGATGGATCCCCATGGACAGTAATGGCCGGGCGTGTAATCATGCCATGGGGAGCTGGAGCTCTGTCTGTCCGCTCACGCGTCGCTGTTACCCTACTGTTACGTACGCCCCTCTCCCCCTCCCTGCGGCGGCCTCCCTGCTACTTATACAGCCAGCAACCCCCGCCCCCTTCCTCTCTCTCTCTGCAACTAACCACCATAGCATCTGCACCACCGCCTCTCCATTTCTCTCATACACGACTAGCTACTTGATCGAGCTCATCGCCTCATCAGCAAGCCATCTACGTCGTCTGATCGATCGTCTCGGTGTGGCAATGAGCGACCTGAGCTCGGACACCTCGTCCACGTCGTCCTACTCCCCCTCCCCCTCCACGTCCTCCAGCTCCCGCGGCGGCGGAGGCGGAGGCAAGAAGCGGCCGCGCGAGCCCGCCGGCGACGTCCCGGCGTACCGCGGCGTGCGGATGCGGGCGTGGGGGAAGTGGGTGTCGGAGATCAGGGAGCCCCGCAAGAAGTCGCGCATCTGGCTCGGCACCTTCCCGTGCCCGGAGATGGCCGCGCGCGCGCACGACGTCGCCGCGCTCAGCATCAAGGGCGCCCGCGCCGTCCTCAACTTCCCGGACCTCGCGCCCGCGCTGCCCCGCCCCACGTCCCTCGCGCCGCGCGACGTCCAGGCCGCCGCCGCCCGCGCCGCGCTCATGCACCACAAGCACCAGAAATCCGGTGGCGGTGGCTCCTCTTCCTCCTCGTCGTCGTCCTCCGCCGCGCCGGCCGCGGGTTCTGCGGCTGCTGCGGCGGACGACGCCCAACGAAGAACACCTGGCCCCGCTGCTCACCGTCACGACGACCCGGAGCCGGAGCCGAGCCGGGAGGAGCGGCAGCCGGCGCAGGTGGAGGTGGCCGAGCTGGTGTTCGACGAGCTGGCGCCGCTCTGGGTGGAGGACGTGGTGGAGTTCGGGCCGTCCGATCACCCATGGACGCCGTACGATGGGCTCGACGCCGTCGGCTTCCAGCCCCTCCTGTGGGAGTACTAGGCTTCTCTTGTTTGTACATGGGCTTCCCCTTTGTGGTTTGGCTTGTGATTTTTTTACTAGTGCTGCTTCAAGTGTGTGGTTTTCATTTCATTTTTTTGGATTTCGAGGTTGATGTGGGGTATATTAGCTAGTATGTGAAAGTGCGAGACTGATGTAAAAAAAAATGCGAGTTTTACAGTGACGCTTGCCGATGTTATGACCTCTCAACCGATGAAAATGATGGTAGGAGGCTGGAGATACGACATTTGCTGACTTTGGCAATGCCTTGGTGTTTCAAGAAAAATAGTTACTCATAGAGAGATAATCCAGCCAGTTATGTGAAAGTGACATTTGCTTGGCCCAGCATGGGTGACTAACCCTCCTCCTCATCGATGCCCATGAGAAGTCATGCCATCTATTTTCACAGTGTGTTGTTGATGCTATTCTGCTGGTGAAAAGGAAACTGTTCACATTACCTTACAAGTTATTGACTTTTTCCACACAAGTGTTTTGGTCAGAATGACTTGATGGCCGGAAAACTTTTCTCACAGTGCAACTGTGACGCGACAGAGCTATAGAAACAGCATCAACTCGGAGGTATGTAGAGGGATCGTTCCTTACTTCAAATCTGTTTCGACTAATCCCG
>NC_028454.1:12478179-12480706 GCF_000263155.2 Setaria italica | reverse complement strand
ATCCAATTTTTGCCCAACCGATATGAATCAACAACACACAAACGACCTAATCGAGCACCACCCAATCATTAAATTTTTTTGGCAGGGATGCCAAATTCACAGTGCGGTTCCATTCTCCTTTGATCTTCTCTTCTCCAAAAACTTTACCACGCAATGAAAATTTAAATCTGTCAAGTTGTTTTTGCAATCTCTTCTTGTGAAACTGTCAGCAAGCAGAGCAATCATAAGCAACAGGTTTGCCATGGAACCATTGATTCTGGTCGGGTCCTGAAAACCAAACAATTTCCTTCAAGCATTGACCGATTAGTTTGTACAACCCAGAGATCCCAAGGAGATTTGGTGAATGAATGATTGATGAATCAGAGAAAGTTATTTATAAAATAAACTTTCCATCTCCAGGTCGGAGTGAAATTCATAGGCGGCACGAACAGAACAGGGGTGGTGTATGCGATGCACTCTCTCCCAGGAGGAGCTGGAGCCTGGAAGGAAGCTAGCTTAGCTCCCATGATTGAGGCGATGTGAACCAGCTGTTCGAACATCTCTGTCGCCTGTTCCGGGCAGTCGGCGAGGCCGATTCAATGGCGCCGTGCAGAGGCGTTGCGTTGCAGCAGACCGATCGTGCTCAGGAGGTAGCCAAACCATACATGTTGCACTCGGAGCAATGCAAGCTCATCGCCGCCCTACCCCCATCTCGATCCCAACCGCAATAGCTGTGCATCCTCGCCGCCGTGCCATGCCGAACATGTCGCCGTCGCCGGACGAGACAAAAATGGATTTTTTCTCTCTCACTCACCTCGGTGTTGTTTTCCGCGACGCAAAAAATGCCTCCAGCTCTCTGGTTATAACCGTTATATTACGTGTTGATTCATGTGTTTGGGGGGACGTTTCGATTGGTCGCGATCCGGATGCTACCGTGTTCGTTCTCGAGTTCGACATGGCCTCGTGCTTTCGCATGCCCAGATTTTGGCTTGGTTTAGACCGAACGGGCCGTGGTCGCTGTCGCCGGGTGCCAAGTGCCTCGCCGCCTGTCGTGCGAGTGCGACTAAGCAGCGTGGGCGTAGACCCCGGCTGGACATGCAAGCCACACACCTGTGCAGCTCCGTGTTAACGGTCTTGAGAGTTACCGCTGTGCTATCGTGCAGGGACAGTGTGTAGGCTCGACACGAACATCGATCATTGCCGTCTGGGCACTACTACTACACGTGTAAGCCGGCCATAGATTGCATCAAGATTACCCGGATTCTGTTTACATGACTGCCACTAACTGCATGTCATGCCCTTTTATTTGTGGGCTGTCTCAATGTGTATATCCCTAGCTGAATGAATGAAACAGCTCAGAAAGATGGTAGGCGGCGGCTATTTTGCTATGATTTTATTTTTTCTGGGGGTGATGCAGAGGATGCAGAGCTCATCAGGAAATCAGTACTTTGGATGATGCAGATGATGCTATTCATTTTACAATGATTTCTTTGCTTGCTGCTCTGGATGAATCGAGAAACGCAAGCTATAGTTACACGTGTTGTGAGGGAACAGAGTCAAGATCAGCTACAGCGAAGATGTTAATGCTTGGAAGTTTTCCCAAATTATTAATACTTAAAAAATCCTTGTCTTTTTATGTATCGACAAAAAATCAATCCTAAGAGAAAACACTTTTAGTTCTCATTTCTTGCTCTAGCATGGTACTTTGAAGCTAGCTAGTTACATGAAGAACTCAACGCAATTGACTTGCAATATCAAGTTGACAAAGTGCAAGTCCAAATACAAGGGGTTGACATTAAAACAAGTACAGGGATGATGTTCATTTGAGTTTGCTTTTGATAAAATATAACAAGACGTACCATTACTAGAAAACTCAGTATTCGTCCTGAGACTCAGTACCGGTTGCATTTTGACTCGGTACTAATATGAGCATTAGTACCGGGTCTAACGGTTAGTCCCCGAGGAACCTCTCGTGATCCCCTTTAGTACTGGGTGGAGGCTTCATCCGGTACTAAAGGTTATCCATCAATACCAATTGAAGCTTCCAAGCGGTACTAATGTGCCTGAGCATCTTTAGTACCGGGTGAAGCCTCCACCCGGTACGAAAGGGGGGACCCTTCAACTTGATTTCAGAATTCGGAGATGTCGATGGGTCTCGTTGTTTAGCAGTTTCTCGCTCTCTAGCCCGAGCATCTTTAATAATTTGTTCAGGTGTAATTGGATGTATAATTATTGTCTGACCCTTAAACATGAAACAATAGTGATTTGAACGACCATGATGCAAGCTATCATATCATATTGCCGAGGTCGCCCACGTAACAGAGAGCATGCTTCCATGGGAATAACATCACAATCGACAAAATCAGAAAAGCACCCATGGAGAGAGGAACACAGACTGATCGAGTAATTCTAATTTTCCAACCATCATTAAGCGGTTGGATGTGATATGGATGTGGATGCTTATGAGTGGTAAAGAACACTTTTCAACCATCGGTGGTACTCGACAAATTATTGCAGCTGGCAGCTGTCGTTGATGAAGCGAATTGAC
>NC_028454.1:12438310-12478079 GCF_000263155.2 Setaria italica | reverse complement strand
CGAATCGAGAGAGAAAAATGGGTAGTCCGTTGAAGATACTCTTACGCGAGAATACATAATGAAGGTACATGCATGCTACTACGTCCGTTCCAAAATATACATCGTTTTGAATTTTTAGATACATAGACTGTGTTACGTATATGGATATAACTCTTTACTTAAAGCGCATAGCAAAATCTATGACCTGCATTTTGAAAATGGAGAGAGTATTTTCTTACGACAACAATTTCTGCACCGTAGGGTTTTTTGTTTCAAGCAGCTCGAATACGTTGCCACGCAGCCCGGAGGAGCGACCTCATGGGGACGCGCAGCCACAGCCCGCTGGTGCCGGGGCGGCTCGAGGTCGTGACTCGCGACTGCCCCAAGTCCTCTCCGAGTCTCCGTTCCTGCGCCTGAGGGAGAGAACCCCCGATCATCGGACCTGGAAGGCGCTGTCCTCGGGTTCACCCGATACTAAAGGGGTACCTCCCCACACGTACTTATCCGCTCGTCCCCCTCATCCGGCCTCTCACCTGCGGCTCTCTCTCTTCTTCTTCCCGCTGAATCCCCTCTCTCTCCACAGCCGAATCCCCCCCCCCAGATCGATCCCCTTGCCGCCTCTCCCGTCATTGCCCCTCTCCTCCCCCCTCCAGTCGCCCCTCACCTCTTACATGTGGCGAGGAGCAGCGGCGGGGCAAGGAGCAGCGGAGGCAAGAAGGGAGGGCACGGCGAGGCGGCGGAGCGTCGGTAGGGTGTGGTGGAGCAAGGAGCGGCAGCAAGGCGTGGTGGAGCAAGGAGCGGCGGCAGGCGTGACAGAGCAAGGAGCGCGTGGATCTTGGAGTAGCGGCCACCTCTCCCTCAGATCCGGTGGCGGGGGCAACCGGCGGGCTGAGGAGCGGCAGCGGCGGCAACCGGCGGTGGTGGCTGCGCAGCGTAAGTATGCCGCCTCTCTCCCCCCGCTCTCTCTGGCGGACGGTGGCGGGGTGCGGCCGGGGCTCCGGCGCTTTGGCGGACGGTGGCGGGGTGCGGCCGGGGCTCCGGCCAGCGGATTTCTCTCTTCTTTTTTAATTTTTTAATACCCCTTTAGTACCGGTTATTTGACCCGGTACTAAAGAGGTTAGTATCGAAGTAGCAATACCGGTTGCACAACTAGTATTAAAAAGGTTAGGAACCGATACTAATAATGCGTTAATTGCGGATGGATGCACTATTCTATTTCTGTAGTAAATAAGTAGGGAGAACTGATCAAATGGTTATTTGTGGTTTGCTAACTAAGATAAACAACAAGACGTGGGAAGATAATACTATAGTACACCCTCATGCTCGTGCAAGTATCCGCAGACGACCTAATCATATGTACTTAGTGTTGATTCTAAGCAGTCTGTCTCCTAGATGTGATACAAAGCGCGTTTTATTTACGACAATGGAAATGTTCACCTCAAGGACATGGTTAACAAAATCAAACTACTAACATGCTTGATCGTATTTCTGCAAAAGAAAATACTTGATCATAGAGATTTCTTCTCCCATCCTCTTTCATTTTCGAGTCGTGCCATCATCATTCTTTGTGACTCCATGACTCGGTCAACGCTTAGTTGGCGCCATGGGATATCAGACAGGTGGTGTCACCAGCCTCATTTCCGTTTGGGTCATGAAGAATGTCAATGTTAAATTAATATTCTGATTCAGCTTTGATAGCTAGCTTTCTTCACAGTGATTTAATGTCGATAGATAACTGCAACGATCAAATGACTCCGGCCCCATCAATGAGAAAACTTAAATGATTGTGATTACATAAAAGTGTTTATTTCCAATAGTACTACCAACTGTTTGGCCTTGATGTGTGCAAATGTATCTAATTATGCTCAAATTTTGGCTCTACCTTTAGAGTTTCTGAAGTGTCAGTGCTGGGAAAAACACCTTCAGTATCGGGTTCAAACCCCTCTTAGTACCGGTTGTGGGGGACCTTTAGTACCTGTCGGGGAGATCCACCAGTACTAAATTGGCTGCCACGTCACGCGTGGCTGAGGTTAATTTAGTACCAGTTGATATTACCAACCGGTACTAAATTCTTTTTTCTTTCATGTTTCTTCTCTCATTTTCTTTCTGTTTCTTTATTCTATATTAGTATTTCATATTTGTTTTGTTTCCTTTACATATACTAGTTCTAATACACAATATATATAAAATTGTATTTGATGTATAATATTACATCTGAGATAATATTATACATACACATATTATGCATACACATATATGAATAATATTACATTGCATCAACTTTCCAAGTTTAACATTTTGGATCAACTATTCCGAATCCAAGTTCTGACGGTGATACAGATTTGATCCATTATTATGGAACTCTCTCGCTGGATGTACTACCTCGTCCAAAAGAAATCCACTAAGTTGTTCTTAAATTACCCTAATTTTTTCCATCTCGAGGAGTTCTTTCTTCATGCATAATCTACCATCTATGCCATGCAAAGGTTATTATATTAGATCAATGGACCTGCATAATTAGAACTAATTTATTGTTAAGAAATTTGTATACGTACTCTGAATTCGTGGTCTGTTATACGCTTGGGATTTACAAAGTCATGGATGAACTCACATACGTAGTATCCGCATAAATTATTCCCCGGATTCTGTCTCAAACACTATATATATGACAAAAGAAGTTATGAAATATTTGTTGTGTTCAAGGAAGAGACACAAGATGTGCAAATACATACCGGTAATTCAGAGTGGATCTGAAGTTGCTCCTTGAATTCACTTGAGTGATGTTGACGGAAGCGAGCCCATACTCTGTTAAGCATGTCTATGAGGTTGGTGTATTGATCTCTTGCTCTCCTCATAGTCTAGGATATAGACTATGCTTCGATCAACCACGATAACAAGGAGTATCCAGTGGAGGCTGTACATATATGCATAGTGAAAAGCTATTTAGTTTTATTTTTAAATGCTAGTTCGAAAAATAAAAGAGATGAGAAACACGCTCACTTGAAGTTATATAGCAGACGTATATACTTATTGTAATGTTGCTTGTCCAAAAAATTATATATATTTTTCAAGGTCTGATTTGGTTTGTCTCTTATAGTTATGGAATTGTGGAATTGCCATGTGATTCAAACGTGGATTACAATGCGTTATGTGTGTCTTCGTATGCATTATGTTAAATGGGGCAACATGTTGTGTATTTAAATCTGTTAACCTGCAACCTGAGGTGCTGAACTTGGTGTGCTAAATTTGAAGAAAACGTGGCCAGTAAAAGTTGTACCATTGCAGGTTGTGATGTGAGAGACAATGCTGTACTATTCATTGTGGGATACTTCCTCATCTTGCAAATATGCAAAGAGGCTTGCATGGACCATATCTTTTTTGTTGGTGGAAGTGGATTATTTGCATGTTATAGGAATGCTCATTTGAGTTTGCTTTTGATAAAATATAACAAGACATACCATCATGTATGTACTAATAATGTGTTAATTGCGAATGGATGCACTATTCTATTTCTGTAGTGCAGAAATGGTGTCACCAGCCGCATTTCCGTTTGGGTCATGAAGAATGTCAATGTTAAATTAATATTCTGATTCAGCTTTGATAGCTAGCTTTCTTCACAGTGATTTAATGTTGATAGATAACTGCAACGATCAAATGACTCCGGCCCCATCAATGAGAAAACTTAAATGATTGTGATTACATAAAAGTGTTTATTTCCAATAGTACTACCAACTGTTTGGTCTTGATGTGTGCAAATGTATCTAATTATGCTCAAATTTTGGCTTTACCTTAAGAGTTTCTGAAGTGTCCTTTTAATACTGTAGGCCATGCAGATTTGAGCTAAACTATATGATGGCTATGTTTTCAATCAGGTCGTTAATTACCCTGCTTGACAAAGATTGTTCAGCCTTAGCGACCAAACAAACTTGATTAAGAAAGACAACGTGTCCACCTCTCACTTCCCAATTGGCAAACTTCTTATTGATTGCGAGAGATGATGAAATCTGAAGTATATGAAAATAGTGATTTGAAGCCTCCTTTTCCATTTCTGTTGGAAGGTTTGTGTCACAGCAAGGCTTCAATAATTTTAAACATATTTGTCTCTCTGGCGGTATACTAAACTAAAGGATCGAAGTACGTGCTCAAACTGCTTCCACATGTTTTAAAAAATTGCAAGCCATATAATGTACTGGAAACGAGACAAACATACGAATCTATAAAAATACAAGCTGCCGTGTACGGAATCTGAAGAAGAGAAGGCAGGCTTCCTGATTAAAGTATGTACTCCAGCTTTGGATTTATTTTTTTCTTCGATTTTAGTACGTACTTAATTTGGAAAGATATTCTTCTTTTGGTTCAAACAGGTATCCGTTGGGCCACTATCCGTTGACATCTCATTTTATCTCCAGCAGCAGCAAAGGCTAGCGTTTGGGTTTTATAAAAGAATTCTTTTGACATTTTTTGTACTCTACTTGTTGTTGATTTGCTCAAACAACGTGCTGGCGTTCAGACTCGGGAGCACAAGGACGTACTTGGAGCTTGTTAATTGCAATGTGCGTCCTCAATTGAGTGCTATATATTTTTCTCTAACTGGTTCTTAGTACTAGTAATGCTAATTAGTGAGGCGATTTGACTTATGCACGTCGAGCATTTCAAGCCTTACTCTCGATCACCCAACGCACCATTGACCATTTAATTTAATTCTATCAGCTGTTTTTTAATGTTCACATTTTTTTTCACATTTCTTTATTATGCAGCGGCGAGATTTGAGAATGTCTGTCCCAAGTCTACGCCGAGCTGACAAAAACAAGAGGTCAAACCCTCTTTCTTTTTGTTCGAGCAAGGTACAGATCTTTTTGTTCGAGCAAGGTACAGATCTTTTTGTTCGAGCAAGGTACAGAGAACAGCGGAACAAAGGATGACCCAGATTCGTTGTTTCCGCGAGGGGAACAATTCATATCCCATTCCCAGTTTGACTTTAGGAGACAGGACATCATCCATTGGATCAAATCCCTTATAAAGGATGCAATGCGTGTTTAACAAAAAAAGTCAGAATCATTGGACCTCAGATGTGTTGAAAATTCAGAACCCATCTGACAAAACATACACTGCAAAAATACAACCGTCTGACTTTAGCTACTCAGCTGGTGTCCTAAAAATCTCTATGCAATCATATCACTTTCCACACTTTTCTTTTCTGGAGGAAAAATATCCATATCATCACAATAGATCGGTGAAGTTTGTGATTGAACATTTGCCACCGAGTGAGTCAATTACACCAGCCTTTGCAAGGGACGACTCCTATTACAGTTTACACCAAAGTCAGATGCCGTATGATACACAATCCGTGCATTGATACCCAATGAAAACCCCATTGACCAAAAAATGTTATCGCCATGATCCTCATTTTGGCCTAGAATTTCCAACAGAATACAAACGCATTGCCACCATTTGATTTAATGATGGAACTTAAAGGCCAAACATCAAGTCCATAACTTTGGACAAGATGGATTTTGAAGGTGAAGCAATGGCTCCAGAAGCGCCACGACTGCTCTCGTTGCAGCTGCCATTTGGCATCGAGTTGCTAGGCAAAGGTGCTAGTGCGTTCCTGGTGGCAAATCCGCTAGGTGCTACAGGCGGTGACAGAAATGGGACTGTTGCGCTGCCCTGATAGTTCTCGTTCATGCTCTCGTTCAGGTACTGTTGCTGCCGTGCATCCACTGGCTTCACCCCAATAATAAGAACACTGTTTAACTGCTGCCCATGTTTCACAAGTGCTTTCTGTGCATCATGCCGGCTCTAAACATAATAAGAACAATAGAACATGTCAGAAAAGATAGCTGCAAAGTAAAAGTGATAGAACACTAGAACAGGGACATCTAGCTGATTTCTTTGCACTGAGAAACCTCCTGTCCATGAATCATCTTAAGCATATAGCGAGTCCAACATGAGAACATTATTACTGGTTGGCAGAAAACTATTGCGTCACATAAGGTACTGCTACTTCCCCATAACAGAACAGAATTTGTATCTAATCTAAAAAAACACTGGTCATGTGTTGATAAAATAGAAAATATTAGTAAAAGTGTAAAACCACCCAACACATGGAAATTTGTGCCATCTTGTACACAGAAATAAAGTAGGGAACTATCAGGATAACGAAAGGAACAGAAAGGAAAACAGTTACACATTGGAAAGTATATAGGCACACCACTTATTTGTGGGATAGTTCAAAAAAGTTTACGCTGTCCAGATTAACATCACATTATCTAATATCCTATCTCTATAATTACACAGTATGACAGGATAACACAAATCATAGTTAATAGGTTTGAGCAGCTTAACAGATCTTCAGGACTTCGAAATAGCCCATAAACTTGATCAGGGATCACTTCCATTCAACATTTTCCCAAACAAAAAAACTTAGAAGTCTAGCAGTCCAGCACATCACACTTGACAGTGACACCTACTCCATTGGTTTATTTTAGGCTTATTCTAGGACAACTCAGTAAAAAGTAGGGAACATAGATCCAGTGTGTTGTCTGTGCTCAAACAGCAGAGCTGCAAGTGATTACCTGATACAAGATATGCATCCAGTTCGCATCCCTTGGACCAGGAACATGTCTCAGGACTATCCCACATTTCTCGAATTCTCGCAGAACCAAGTTAGTATCACCAGGTGAAAATCTGGCAGAAAAAGGATGGAAGGCTAATAAAAATGAAATATATCACAATCCTAATAACACTGGCATCCAACAATCTATAGCCATTTAATATACAACATTCTGAACATGTCTGACTATTGAAAGCTTAACAGATATTCAGAGGATCAAGTGCACAAGGGGTACGCTATAATTTTTTAAAACAAAATGATCAACCAAAGTATAGGCATCTGCATCACGCAGAAGTGCATGTAAATGCAGGTGAGAAATTAAACCACATGCTGAATCAGTGGGAAGAGATTTTAACACTTTATCAATATTTGTTGAGATCTTCCTTTCCTAAGTTCCAAAATTGTGCACTAAAAAACCATAAATTCATAACAACTCATGTTCCCACTTCCACCAACATGTAGGCAACTTCATTAGTATGACGATAACAAAAAGGAGAGAATCATCATGGGGGAGGGAAACAATCCATTGGATATGGGCATTAAATCTATCACATGGGCTTAGCAGAATATGATCTGAGGGAGTGTATATCAACATACACCATCAGATCAACTTAAGGCATCCTGGTTTACAACTATACTAGTAGACTTAGAATAAAACTGAACATAAAGACAACTATATTAATTCCTCTTGACACATGTTAGCTTTCAACAGATGAAGCTATCACGACTGTCACAAACTATGTAATAAAGTCCATCAATTGCCATTGAGCTTGTCAATCACGTAAATTACTATACTGTAATTTGATTAAAAAATCACCGAAAGTAAATCAGACCACATTGATTTCCAAATTCGCTAGAGGGAAGGTATTAGTATATTATGTTCCAGAATGGCTAACAAATCCCAACTGCAAACATTCCAACATTCCTCTTTGCCACTTGCTGATTAGTTGATATAGTTGGCTAGAAAGTATCTCATGTTTTGACACTGCTTGTGTGGTTCAAGCATCAATGATGAAGATCCAACCTAAATGGTCAAAGTGGCATTAATTCTAACTGATCTCTTGTTTCCAGCTAAGGTAATGTTGCTAAGTAGGCAGCCCTACTGTACTATGTTCTCTGGAGCTATGTTGTTTTGGTCAAATGTCTACATCCTGATAGTACAAATTCTTAGAAATCTGCATTTCAATCTTTATTAGTTTTTATTAACATGGAAACACACTGGCAACATATGATGAGTTTGAACTCAAAAACAAATGAATTTCGAACAAACACTCATGCTGACATCTTTGTTCTTACAACTAAAGAAGAAACATTGCCAATTCCACATAAACTTTGTCATAACCAGTTCCTAAGAAGTAATATCTAATCTATTCCCAACACAGAACATGCAACTATAAGTATCCAATGCAACAAATTATACAACAATTCACACATACATTCCATCGAATTAGCTAGGGGCGAGGCCACGTACCCAAAAACGGTGACCCACTCCTCCTCGTCAACCCGGCCAGCAGCAGGCGCCGAATCCCTGGGCATCTCCGGCCGCGCCACCTCCCTGGGCGGGGGCAGCGTGATCAGCGCAACCTTCTGCTGCTGCTGCGACTGCTGCCCCGACGGCATCGTTGGGGACTGCTGCTGGTTCTGCATGACGCCATCCATCGGCGACCCCTCCCTGGGCTTCTCCTCCCTCGACGGGGACCACCAAGCCGAGGGGGCGGGCGAGCCGTTGGACCGCAGCGGGGATGCGAAGAGGCCCGCGCCACGCGGCGGCGTGGGGGAGGGGGTCATCGTCGCCTGAGGAGGCGTGGCCGGCTGCGGGGAAGGGGAGAGGTGGGAGAGGTCGTCGAGGGAGAGCAGCGGGGGAGGCGGCGGCGGGGTGGAGGCCTGTGTCTCGCGCCGGACCGAGGCTGGGGGCAAGCGCAACGACGAGGATATGGGGGAGGAGAGGTCGCGCAGGAACGGCGGGTGGTAGCGCCGGTGGTCCGGCCTGGCGGCGCTCATCGCGGCGACGAGGAGGAGCAGCGGCGGCGGCGGTGGCGAGGAGAAACCCTAGAGAGAGGAGAGCGAGCGGAACGGAGTGCCCTGCCGCCTTGGGTTTAATGGAGCAAAGCGTAGCGTGTGAAGGCGAGCAGAGCGCTTGTTTTACCAACATGTGGACCCAGAACTTAGGGGTGTTTGGATACGAGGTGCTAAACTTTAACAGTGTCACATCGGATGTTCGGATGCTAATTAAATGGTCTAAACATGAGCTAATTATAAAACTAATTGCAGAACCCTATGCTAATTGGTGAGATGAATCTATTAAGCCTAATTAATCCATCATTAGCAAATGGTTACTGTAGCACCACATTGTCAAATCATGGACTAATTAGACTTAATAGATTCATCTCGCAAATTATACTCCATCTGTGCAATTAGTTTTATAATTAGCCTATGTTTAATACTCCTAAGTAGCATCCAAACATCCGATGTGACAGGTGTTAAACTTTAACACGGTGTTCCCAAACACCCCCTTAGTAGGGCCCACAAGTCGGAGTGTGGAGTTGGTATCCGACGCAAAAGGCGTAGAAAAGAAATACGCGAGCTTGCGGCGGAGGCGTATTTGTTGTCGGGTTTAAACTTCAAACGGAGGCCTAGACCCGTTTCGTGGAGTGTCAGAGAAGCCGTTCGCTCGAAAAAAATGGAGGTTGCGACGGCGACGGAGGCGTCGGCGCCGGCGGCGAGCGGCGCGGCGGCGCGGCAGAACCACCCGTTCCCGTGGCTCGACTCGGCCATCTCAGAGCCCTACTACTTCCTCCACCTCCTCGCCTTCTTCTCTTACTTCGCGGCCCGCAGCGCGGCGCTCTCCGCCGACGACGGAGGGGAGCTCCACGACCGCCTCCTCCGCCGGGTAAGCTTCAGAGATCCCCGAGTGCTCGATCCGGATCGTGTCATTTGGTTGCTGATTAAGCTGTGCTGGCTCATGCGAATCGTTGTTGGTGTGCTTGTTTTTGCAGGAGATCCAGGCAGTGCTCGTGTTCCTCGTCCTCTTCGTAGTGAAGGTGCGATGGTTAATGCCAGCTAAGATTTCTGTGTAAACTTATTTTCTGAGTACTGCGCTGGGATTTAGTGATGAAATTGGTGGGGATATGTGTAAACTTCCCTGTTCTCAATGGGAATTTGATGGTCATAGGAGATCACTAGATGGGGAGATGGAATTGCCCTGTGATTCAAACGTGGATTACAATGCGTTATGTGTGTCTTCATATGCATTATGTTAAATGGGGCAACATGTTGTGTATTTAAATCTGTTAACCTGCAACCTGAGGTGCTGAACTTGGTGTGCTAAATTTGAAGAAAACGTGGCCAATAAAAGTTGTACCATTGCAGGTTGTGATGTGAGAGACAATGCTGTACTATTCATTGTGGGATACTTCCTCATATTGCAAATATGTAAAGAGGCTTGCATGGACCTTATCTTTTTTGTTGGTGGAAGTGGATTATTTGCATGTTATAGGAATGCTCATTGCTGAACTTGCACTTTGGTTCCTAAGAAAATAATTTTGCCTAGGCAGTTTTTTCTTATTTTTGTACTTCTTTCTAAGAAAAGGGGAGCACATTCTTTTACTTGATATGAGATGATGAATCCTGTATAAGCTCCTGAACATGCTTGTTTTGCTAATTAAACTGTTAATGCTTGGCAGATCGTGAAAGAGGAAACATGGGAAACATTCCTTGCTGATTCACTGCTCTACGCGAAGGTGTGTTAAAAGTGGGATGATCCTGGTTTCGTATCCATTGATCATTGACCCCATATGAAATAAATCTTTGCTTGTTGTTTTCTTTAATAAAATCAGTTACTGTAGTATTCCGGTCCATTACTGCAGTTAATGGTGCTGAATTCACTATCTGATTCCTTGCCCTCTTTTCCCCATGTGCTGTAGGGCTTATTGTTGGCAGTTACTTTGGTTATCAACTATTGGTTGACCCTTGGCTACTTTCTGGGATTTGTTGGTATGTTTAGTTTATCACAGAATCACAGATGATATTTATTGATCTATGTAGCTATTATTACCCTTAGCCAGCATATCTGAATTTGAATCTTTTAGACCATAGGCACTACAATCTTGTCCTGAATAACTGGAATTCTGGATCTATCAAGTTCATGCCTATGATGTCTCCTTTGGGGAATGTATGCTGTCTTAATCATCTAATACACATGTCAAACTGTTTATATTGAAGCTATGGATTTCCTTCTGAACCGATTGCTGTACAACAGCACTGTCGGTAGACTGGTTTTGCAGTTAGTCAATTACTGCCACACAATATGAAGTGTATGATTTTGTTATATGAGCCCTTAAGCTAGGCATACCAGAAAGTAGAAGGTGCAATAATACAGCCTTCTTATAGCTAGTATGGGACGTGCTGGATGCAGATTAGCTTATTGCTCCTCCTTAAAAGCAATCAAGATTGCATGGAATAGTAGATTAGATTGATAGAGGGATATGTGTACATATATATAGGAGTGAGGAGATCTTGAGGTTTATAGAAATAACACCAATCAAGATCTCATATCTCTCGAACCAATCCTGGCCGGCCGGCACTAGGCGCCTGGGCTCAGGCCTAACACACACACACACATACATCACATAATGCCTGTCTAACACTCCTTACTTTTCCCGATTTCCTCAGCTTTAGGCTTATCAATATTCTGCTGTTAGGTTCTGAGATTACAACTGTATAGTATTATGCGCCCAGTTTATGCCATGTAAATACAAGAATTGCTTGACAGCATTTGAGACACCTCTTGTCTGCAATGCTCTTGCTAATATCTAGTTTTCAACTGCTTCACTTTTTCTCCCCCTTCAAATGTTTATACTTTGAGCTTGTCATAACTTGTGCTTATTTTCTTTTCTCCTGCAGTTATATATGCTGTAGCTCAACAACCACCTTATGATGGCCTAGGTATTTTTTTATACATTCATATTCTACATTAATTATGGATTTGACTAGAGTGTTCACATCAAGTAACTCTCTGATGGCTGAAAACTGTATTCGTAAATATTGGATGTTATACTTTAATTTGTGTTTGTATCCTTGTTATGCACCCTTGATATGGTCATTTGCAACTTGCTCTTTTAACAAAATTTTGCTCATTTGTTCCATGAGACTTAAACCACCTGGAATCAATTGGTTAAATGGCTGGCCATGAGCTTTAATACCAGTATAAGTTTTACATCTGATTCAGTAAGAGGTTGCAAAGTGATCATGGGGCAATCACTGAATCTGCATTTTATTTACCAGTTTCTCAGAGAACTTCTAGTACAAGGAAGAATTTCGGAGTCCTGAATTGGTTACCTAATCTGCCATAGTAATGCATTGCTTACAATGGTGGTAACTGGCTCTTTACTGAATGAAACACTGTCCTCTGTCCTAGATTGAGGTTGGACTGGACTTTGGCCGATGGTGTCTTTCTTCTTTGTAACTTTGGGTACAATTGATAAGGCATATGTGTTCACAACTAGATTGACCAGTTTTTAATGTGAAGTCCCTAGACTGTATTGTTCTAAATAAATTCAGTTTAATATGGGATTATGAATATTCACAAACCTTGGTACTATAAATAAAACGTGCAGCTGAATAGAGAGCGAGCATGTGTACTAATGATTGAAATTACGTTTGAGCATTTATTTTCGTTTAACATTTTTATGAGTATTAGTTTTTTTTTGATAGTTGGATAAACTTTGTAATAATATATGACACATCTATTCTAAGATATTATTTTGATCTAAAAGTCTCTGAAATATATATGACAGTATGAAAGCGAAAAAGATTCTTTTATCTGTTAAATCAATAGCTTGCCATATTTTTTCCCTAGTTCAGAAGTATTTGCTTCCATCCTTCATTTTCTACTCCAATTTCAAATACGCTGTGTTTTCTGTTAACTGAGATTTTGTTTTTTGTTTTACTTTTTCCCTTAGGCCATTCAAATCACTTGACCCCGTTGCAACTTGAAAGTCTGCTAACTGAAGAGCCAACATCGCGATTTTGGCTGGTAATTTGTTTACATGCTTCTCATCTAATGTTATTAACTTATCATCTCTCCACTTTCATTCACCAGCAAATTTCTTCCTGCTTTGTTATTTGTTCAGGACTTGTAGCCTGTAGGTAGCTATAGTTACAATTTTGGCTGGTACCCCTTTTTACATGTTTCTCATATATTAATCACTATCTCACCACTTCCGTTCATCGGCAAAATTCTTCCTGCTTTGTTTTTTGCTCAAGACTTGTAGCTTGTAGGTACCTACAATAGTACAGATGCGTCGCTCTCACCTTATAAAGTGAGGAGGATCCTTGGAAGAATTTCATATAGAATGATGGCAATCAGTTGAATTCCTTGAGTCAATGTGCACGCGCAACTGAATTTGAAAATACAACTGTTTGCTATATAAATTTAGTACCTATGATTAAAAATATTTTTTTGTTCTTTTGACAGCCATAGCATAGATATCTGATCACCTTAAACACTTACAGCCCCAGCAAATAAGCAGTGGAGAGTCTTCTGTAAATGACTGAATATTGCTATTTTAATGTAAACAGGTTGAATTCCGAACTTCGTTTTCAGCAACATGTATACAAGCAAGCAGTGTTCTGCCTGAACTCTCTAATATGTAAGTGTTCTTTGAATTTTCTGGTTGTCCATT
Organism: Setaria italica; assembly: GCF_000263155.2. Lineage (NCBI taxonomy): Eukaryota > Viridiplantae > Streptophyta > Magnoliopsida > Poales > Poaceae > Setaria > Setaria italica. Next base: position 12,464,804 of record NC_028454.1, on the reverse strand, counting down.
TCCTTGTGGAGTTTACATTATTCTTTGCTGTATGGTAGTACTGAGATTCTACAGCAAAATCTCCTTGTGTGATGAGAGTTTGAGAGTCAACTGGAAGCATTAAATCTTCCACGTCATCCTTTCTTGCAGTCACATGCCACTAACCATTTGTTGGCTTGAGACTTACCTCACGGGTTGTGGTTCTTACTTTATTGACGTGTTTTCCTTTTGTCCAGGGGCCATGTGGTCATTGTTTGTTCATTTCTTGAATGTAATTGGATCACATATTGCTTATTAAAATGGGTGGGCAGTTTTATTGCTAGTTCGAGGAAAAAACATGCCACTAACCATTAGTTGCCCTTGAAATACACTATTTAGTATTTTAGAAAGAAATACACGATTTAGTATTTGAGAAAGAAATATACTATTTTACTGTCATGCTTCCTAGTCAGTATCTGCAAATTAGTTTAATACATTATTCAATACCTTCCTTTTGTCCTGAATATAGCACAGTTCATATGTTCTAGTAATTGCATTTGACATTATATTAATGCAGATACTCCAACAAGAACATCTCTTTTGGAATAATTGACCTCGGCCATTTTCCAAATGCTGCAGCAAAGTTTGGCATATCCATGTGGGGTAATTTTTTTGGTTCACTTGTCAGCTTTGTTGTTTACTGTTATCTGTTCGTTTGGAGAGTGCTTGCGTTCCAGTCGTATGTGCTACATTAACTCTTCACTTTATGCACTGAGCACTTTCTTAGTCATTTTCCATCTGTTGGATTTCATTGAACAGATCATCTTCCCACTTACATATTGTTTGACAAGGTGACTGAAGTTGCTCGGTTTCCGGAAGTCACAAGTGAATCAAAAGTATTTGTGCCAAAAGTTACCAAGGTTATTTACTTATTCTCGTCACTTCTTGTTCTTATGGTTCGGAAAATTTTACACAGCTCTGGAATTCTGTCATTTTGATCAACATGTCCTTCAATAAGGAGCTTAATGCTACTCTACTGTTTATGCAACTATATGCATAACTTTAAACATATTGTTTTCATATATTCTCTTGAAGTACATATCCATTTTGTAGTAGTATATTATTGATGCGGCTTGTTATTTTAATTAACGGATAACAGATAACCATGATCCTGTAATAGAAAAGGTAGCAGGGAGATAAGCTAGTTTGGATGGTGGGGCTTAAGGAAACACAAAAGAAATGGGTGAAAGTGAAGTTATGAAATATGGCCTACCTAAAGAATTGTGTGCAAGAAGACAAGAAGAAATACAGTCTGACACTCCAGTTACACTTTCATTTTAGTTTTGATAGAACGTCTGGGTTAATTATCTGGCTCTGTACTTCAATCAAAGTACTGATGTGATCAAGTTATTGACGCGCCAATGATAGAACTCCTGATTCTTCAGTTAGCTATTGAGTCATTCTCAAGCCCAGCATGAAACCCTCGATTATATCAAGTCTTGCTGATGTGTTCCTACTTTGTGGTATCGCTTTTTGCGCAAGATGGTTAATACTGTGCTTGTGTATTTCTTGCAGAAACTTCTTTGCCAGCATTTTGATCTTGACAGACGATTGATTGAATACCTATCTACCTGTAAGTCAGTCAGAGATGACTTTCACCGTCCTTTTCACTTCACCGTCTATGAAACACCTGTTAATCAAATACATCCTGTCACAGGATCCATCATCTATCCCAGATGTCTCAAAAGGATGGGGGACATTTCCCTTTTTGTCGTTGAACCGGACATCTGTATGGCAGCAATCACTTCAGGGTATCTTGAGGCTTGTGGCTTGCTTATGCCCTTTTAATCAAGGCCTTGTTTTGTGGTGGAAAACACGAATTGCAAGTTACCATCAGTCATCTACTGAATTATGGAATTTTCACTGCCCTGCAGAGATTTTCTGTAATGATTTGCCGACTATGTTTTGTCACTGCAGCAGCAGTCAATTCAGACACCGTTCATTTCCACTGAGCAGGGGTGCCCCGGAATTTGTTCGGCTCCCTGCCTTTTCGTTAGTGGCCTGCACGGTAGGTCTCCCTGGCTCCCCTCCATTCCATTTCATTATCTTCCATGCCTGATGCTTTTCCTTGCTGATTTACACCTTAAATATGCCTAGTGCTCTCTGATAACCCTAATTAAAAACCCAAAGCATTTGATTTGGCCGCCACCATTATCAAGTGTAGGAAAAGTCTGATTTTGGTGCTATTGTTAAGAAGGTCTGAATGCTTGATTGCCCAGTAAAAGGAGGGATTGGTGATGTGTTGGGGACTTAGAATAATACTGTGCAAAAGCTAGGTTAGTTGGATGTTCAACATGTGGGGTCCCTTGATAAGGTCACCATGGGGTGGTGTAGCAAATCTTGGGAGGCCAAATTGGGAGGGTTGGGTTGGATAGGTGATTGGTTTAGAATAACACAAAAGGTGTGCATATCCAGGCCATGACACGTCAGACCCAGGTAAGTGGTTGGTAGTGGGATAGGACAAGCCCTAGCTTTTTAGCTTTGCCCAGCTTTTGCAATTTCTTATGTTTGCAAGCGTAGAGTATCTCCCCTGCTCACAGAAAAGAAAAACATGGAGGATCCCTTTTTGAGTTTTGATATGAGAGAAAGTGTGGTCTTGGCAAGTGCCATGTGGACCAGTATTGAATAGTGGGTTGGCTGGCAGCTGTCAGGCTGATAGCCTGCAACTTTCCTCCTTCCAGGGTCCAAGCTCGATCGACCATGTAGGGTAGGTATGCTGTTGTCGTATTTCTAGTACCAATACCTCATCATTGTGAAGTATACTTGTTCAGGTGGAAAATAATAAATGACTGTCAATTCGTTTTCTGTTAGATTCAAACAGAAATGTCTAGTGCTTTTTAAGTCGAGAATTCTAGAGACGATTATAATCATTAGGGACACTTATTGCTGCGAAAGAATTGTATTTTTCCGCCGATCTGAGTGCTAACAAAAAGGGGGAAACAATTTAGGGCATATTCGCACTGCATATGAATATATGATGGGGGGTGGCCAGTGAAATTTAGCCAGTAGAATGTTGCTTTCTTTTTGTAAGAATCTTGGTTTTGTTTCCAGCTATGGAATACATGTTCCTTACACTGATTAGTTTGGTTTATGAAAGGATATACCAGCAGCAGAATAGCTTTTTTAAGAAAAACTCTTAGAAAGACATTAATGATGGCTTAGAATCATAGCCACAGGAGTTGCAAATAAAAGAAATAGAATCATAACCTGAGTGAGTGACCGAGTGCCTGCCACAACAAGCTAAGCTGTTCCCATGTATTGGAGGGGCCAGGAAGCTAACCGCCGAAAACAAGCACTGAATCATGCAATACCCAAAGGAAAAAAAAAGAATCGCATCCTCATAATGAAATTCTTCTGTATCTTCATGCATCCATGATCCATGCTGGAGGGGCCGTGCTTCCTACAAAATAATGTCACACGTGTGCCACAGACGAAAACATCACATCCGTTTCAGGAAAATGTACAGTGTACTCCTCAAATCACTTCATAATGGAGATGTCGGCAATGTGAGCTTGAGGGAGCTTAAGGGGGTGTTTGGATAGCAGAGATTAAAGTTTAGTCCTGTTACATCGAATGTTCGGATCCTAATTAGGAGGACTAAACATGAGCTAATTATAAAACTAATAGCAGAACTCCAAGGCGTGAGATGAATCTATTAAGCCTAATTAATCCATCATTAGTGAATAGTTATTGTAGCACTACATTGTCAAATCATGGACTAATTAGGCTTAATAGATTCGTCTCGTGATTTAGCCTAGAGGTTGTGTAATTAGTTTTGTAATTAGCCTATGTTTAATACTCCTAATTAGTGTCCAAACATCCGATGTGACAGGGGCTAAAGTTTAGCCTATGCCTCCCAAACAGCCCCTAAGGGTGTTTGGATACCCCGCTAAATTTTAGGACATGTCACATCGGATGTGTGATACTAATTAGAAGTATTAAATATAGTCTAATTATAAAACTAATTACACAGATGGAGTCTAATTTGCAAGACAAATCTATTAAGCCTAATTAGTCCATGGTTTGACAATGTGGTGCTACAGTAAGCATTTGCTAATGATGGATTAATTAGTCTTAATAGATTCGTCTTGCGAATTAGACTCCATCTGTGCAATTAGTTTTGTAATTAGCTCATTTCTAGTTCTTCTGATTAGCATCCGAATATCCGATGTGACCCTGCTAAAGTTTAGCACCTCATATCCAAACACCCCTTTAGTGTTTGGATACTTAGGGAGTGTTTGGATATTAGTGCTAAACTTTAGCAGTGTCACATCGGATGTAGCAAATGGTTACTGTAGCATCACATTGTCAAATCATGGACTAATTAGGCTTAATAGATTCATCTCCTCAATTAGACTCCATCTGTACAATTAGTTTTGTAATTAGCATATATTTAATACTTCTAATTGGCATCTAAACATCCGATTTGATAGGTGCTAAACTTTAGCGGATGTTTCCGAACACCTCCTGAGTGGACACGCTCGAACACCCTGTGCTGCTGTGCAGGTGAAACTGTGAAAGTGAATCACCAAGCCGGGCAGTAGTTTGGGTGTCAGTGAAAAGAAGCCTGGGCGGATTTCTACCGAGGCGGCGTGGCGATGCGGTGGATCTGCATGGCGGGTGGGTCCTTTAATCGGGCTCCAAATGCCGAGAAAAATCCGCTTTCAGTCTTTCACCCACCCGGGTCTTCTGCGTCCGCGCAACCCGACCCGATGTATTTTAACCTGCCTCTGCCTCCCCCCTCGTGCCTTTCAAAAATCCAAGGCAAAGAACAGCAGAGTCTCCAATCTCGAGGAACATCCTCTGGTCTTCCCCAGGTCTCCCGATCACTCTTGCCGTTGAGCTGTGGCGCGAGGGTTCGGGCACGTTGAATGGTCACGGGGAGAAAGGAGAAGAGGGATGGGTGCTTTGGTCTGTTTGCAATTTTTCAGTTGTTTTTTTCTTCTTTTTTTTAAAAAATCGTTTAAAACCCGGTGCCACTAACAGACTACCATGAGGAACCTAATCAACTGAGCTAGCTTAGTTTGTTCGTAAAATCACAATTAAAATTTAAAATAAGAGTAAGTGCTTAATCAGCAGCACAAAGCCATGATTAAACAGTTCATTATTCGTGCTATGAAACGGTAATATAAAATTTAGTTTTTTTAGACAGTAGAAAATTCAGTTGTGTATTGTGTGTGTGTGTGTACAGAAGACGTCGGTCAATTCAGGGGTAGCTCGTGCAAGGAGGCAATATGATATTGTCGAATTCACGAAATTCTATGGGGGGGAATATCTTTAGGGGATCGAGAATTCACGCCCTGAGTCATGTAAGGGGGGAATGTCTTGAGTACAACGCTGGTAAAAATATTAAAAGGAGAGCTAAAAGAAAAAGGGAAAGGGATTCCTTTAAGCACTGCTGCTGAATTTTTATTTTTATTTTGTTCCCTCCTCTCTCTCCTCTTCTCTCTCTATCGGCGTGACGGGAAAAGGAAAAGATGCAGGTTGTATTCTACCGATAGAAAAACAAAGAAATGGAAAAGAAAAGAAAAGGCTTCGAATCTCTCCTAAAGCATGTGCAGAAAGCTCTCAATTATTTGTGCTAAACCAGCTCGCCGCTTCGCTAATCTGTCATGCGTGAACCCTAACCAAAAATCCACTTCAACTCTGATCCCTTCAGTTAGTCCAAACACCGCTATCTGAATTTACGTTTAATTCCAGGATACATATGATTATTTTAAAAGGAAAATGCTGTAAGGTTCAAATGGTTTCTTGTGAAACTGCTGCGTTCTGAATGGGTCTTATGAAGCAATTTAAAACTACCTGAAGTGGCGAGTAAAAAGATTAACACGTACTTAAAAAATTGTTGCTTTCGGCGAATATTATTTAAAAAAAAATTGTAGAGTCCTACAGGCGGCAGAATTGAAGTTGTAGGAGGCAGCACGGAACCATCGTTTTCGAGAAAATTATTGGCGGAAGCCGCAGCGGGGCTCCACGGCCGATTCATTCCCCAGCCGTCTCGTTTAAAGAAGGCGAAGCAGCTGCTCGATCTTGCGAACTGCGAAGCGAAGCGAAGCCCCCCAGCTCCGTCCGGCCCGCTTCCAAAAGCACACCAATCCTCCTCGTGCTTGCAGCCGATGTCGGGGCGGTAGAGGAAAGCAGCGGCACCGGTGCTCCGGCCATGGCCTCTCGCCCCCTCCGCCCATGACCCCATGCCATTCTTCTACTCCTACCAACGCCCCAGACACATGCACCGTCCTTCTTCCCTGCTTCTTCCACACACCCTCCCAACTTGACCTCACGTCGCCAATGCTTGCGTGCCACGACCAGCGCACGGGGGCTACCTACTAGATAGAGCTGACTACTATTCTGAGCACAAGTAGTGCTAGCAAGCTACCAAGCTCTACTCCCGCCATAGCTCTAGCGGAGACGTTGGTGAGCTAGCTAATAGGACGACTAGGAGGTTAGTTGGGGTGGGTGCCTGAGTTCTTGGCGTGGCATTGCGGCGGCCGGCGGGGCCGTGTACGTGACCGGGGAGCTAGCTGTGCTAGGGAGAATTTGTGTCTATGGTAACGGCGAAGGAGGCGGCGGCGGCGGCCATGGACGCGAGCAAGTACGTGCGGTACACGCCGGAGCAGGTGGAGGCGCTGGAGCGGCTCTACTACGAGTGCCCCAAGCCGAGCTCGCTGCGCCGCCAGCAGCTCGTCCGCGACTGCCCCGTGCTCGCCAACGTCGACCCCAAGCAGATCAAAGTCTGGTTCCAGAACCGCAGGTAATTAAATTGATTAGTTCGTTCATGGCGATGGATCGATGACGCCATCGATCTATATATTGTTCCTGATACGAAATATTATCATGTCGCCATGGAAGGTGCCGGGAGAAGCAGCGGAAGGAGTCGTCGCGGCTGCAGGCGCTGAACCGGAAGCTGACGGCCATGAACAAGCTGCTCATGGAGGAGAACGACCGCCTGCAGAAGCAGGTCTCGCAGCTCGTCTACGAGAACGGCTACTACCGCCAGCAGACGCAGAGCGTACGTGCCCCTCTTCACTCTCCGATTATGCCTCACCACCTCCTCTTCCCACCCACTGCGAACCAACCAACAAACCCTCCGTTGCAGGCGGGCTTGGCGACGACGGACACGAGCTGCGAGTCGGTCGTCACCAGCGGCGGCCAGCAGAACGTCGCGGCGGCGGCGGCGCAACCGCAGGCTCAGCCGCGCGACGCGAGCCCTGCCGGGTACGCGATTCTTTCTTTGGCTCGCTCAACTAGCCTTTGGCTTGCAAGCCCGTGCTCCTTTTGCCTTTGCCATGCTTTGGCCTACCTTGCAACCTGTATGCGATTGCGATGTCTGTGCAGGTTGATGTCTATAGCGGAGGAGACTTTGACGGAGTTTCTGTCCAAGGCCACCGGGACCGCCGTCGAGTGGATCCAGATGCCTGGGATGAAGGTTGGTTACTTACCTCTGAATTACTTCTTGCTAGTTTCTTCTTCTTGCTTTGAGTTTGAGATTTTGCTCAGCCTTTCTTTCCATGGTCACCTGCAGCCTGGTCCGGATTCCATTGGAATCATTGCCATCTCGCATGGTTGCGCGGGTGTCGCCGCGCGAGCTTGCGGCCTCGTGGGCATGGAGCCTGCGAAAGTAAGCGTCTTTATTTGCTTCACTTCCCTGCATCTCCCTTTGTAGCTGAGTATGTGTAACTCAGTGTGGAGCTGTCTCTATTCAGGTTGCTGAAATCCTCAAGGATCTACCGTTGTGGCTACGCGATTGCCGGTCCATGGAAGTGGTGAATGTTCTGCCTGCCGGTAACAATGGCACGATTGAGCTTCTCTACATGCAGGTACGAATTGCTTCTTCAAAATTTATTAACTGGAAGAGGATAAAATTCGTTCTTAGATAATATCATGTTCTTCAATTTATTTATTTTGTGTGGCGTCTTTAGCTCTATGCCCCCACGACACTGGCACCAGCTCGCGACTTCTGGTTGCTGCGGTACACCTCCATTCTTGATGACGGAAGTTTAGTGGTGAGTTTCTGAGCATCATATTACAGAGACATATGCAATTAGTGCGTACATGTGTACGTATCCATCTTCCAGCTGCTTGACTTTTTTTCGCTCTTAAGGTGTGTGAAAGGTCGCTCAGTAGCAAGCAAGGTGGCCCAAGCATGCCTCTTGTCCAGCCTTTTATCAGGGGTGAGATGCTTCCTAGTGGGTTCTTGATCCGGCCTAGTGATGGTGGAGGCAGTATCATACACATAGTTGATCATATGAACTTAGAGGTAACACGGTTAAAAAAAAATTAAACTAATAGCAGTTGCCTAGTTAAGTTCATCTGTTGCAGAAATTTAAGCTACTCATGTGTTCTCAGCCTTGGAGTGTGCCTGAAGTAGTGCGTCCACTTTATGAATCCTCTGCAATGGTTGCCCAGAAGATATCTATGGTGGTACAGAACCATGAACTATAATCTTTCTTGCTGCTCTTGTAAATAGCAGATCAAATTATGGACTAATTATTCTTTTATAATATAGGCTTTGTGCTACCTTAGGCAGGTTGCACATGAAGATAACCATTCTGTAATAACTGGATGGGGACGGCAACCTGCTGCTTTACGGGCTCTGAGCCAAAAGCTCACCAGGTTGGGTTCTTGACTGGAACATCGGATTGCTGATGGCTCTTGTCATGAATCTTCTTTAGTAACGGTTACCTTTTTTTTCACTTTTTCAGAGGTTTCAATGAAGCTCTCAATGGGCTTGCTGATGATGGATGGTCTGTGATTGAAAGCGATGGAGTTGACGATGTTTGTATCTCAGTTAACTCATCCCCGAGTAAAGTGATCAACTGCAATGCAACTTTCAATAATGGACTTCCCATAGTCAGTAGCAGTGTTCTCTGTGCAAAGGCATCGATGCTGCTGCAGGTTAGCTTCATCTTGCAGTTAAGATATTGTTTTTCCTTCCGAACTATAAGGATATTCCAATTTTGATTTTTCTACAACAACTGCATTACTGTTTGTTAGGATGTTTCTCCGCCAGCGCTACTACGTTTTATGAGGGAACAGCGGTCGCAGTGGGCTGACAGTAATTTAGATGCATTCTTTGCTTCCGCAATGAAACCTAATTTCTGCAACTTGCCTATGTCTCGCCTTGGAGGATTTGGTGGTCAGGTCATACTTCCTTTAGCCCACACATTTGACCCTGAAGAAGTAAGCTCCTATTCTACTTTGAACCGCAATACTCCCTACCCAATTTAACAAAGTTCTTGTTCTTAATGCTTGATCTGTTGTTTCTTATCTCAGTTCCTGGAAGTCATCAAATTAGGAAATGCCAGTACCTACCAGGATGCACTGATGCATCGCGATCTGTTCCTGTTGCAGGTAACTTTCAGATCCACTTTTACATCTTTTGTGATTGACTCTAATTTGACCTTGAACAAGATATCCTGAGTCATAAAGCTTGATCTCCCTGATTGAACTTTGCAACACTCGCGCTTCTTTGTAAAAATGTGTTCTATACCGGATTGGCAGATGTACAATGGTGTAGACGAGAACACCGTAGGCACATGTTCAGAGCTCATCTTTGCACCCATAGACGCATCATTCAGCGATGACTCCCCACTGCTGCCATCCGGTTTCCGCATCATCCCCATCGACTCTCCTCTTGTAAGTATACAACACCCAAAAAAGGCAGTACCATTTCGGCTTCAACCACCAATCAATGAACTCCGCTTGATTGGCTTACCCTGCTGCATTCTTCTGCCAGGACACATCTAGCCCCAACTGCACGCTGGACCTCGCCTCCACCCTCGAGGTCGGGACGCCCCGGAGCAGGATGCCCGTCGGCGGCTCCGGGAACGCTGCATGCGCCGGCTCCAAGGCCGTCATGACGATCGCGTTCCAGTTCGCGTTCGAGAGCCACCTGCAAGAGAGCGTGGCGACCATGGCGAGGCAGTACATGCGCAGCATCATCGCGTCGGTTCAGAGGATCGCGCTGGCGCTCTCGTCCTCGCGCCTCGTCCCCCAGGTCGGCGTCGGCGTCGGCCACGCCCCTGCCGCCGCCGCGACGGCTAGTCCGGAGGCGGCCACGCTCTCCAGATGGATTTGCCAGAGTTACAGGTCTGTGGTTTGTGCTTGTAAATGCATAGATTTGAACGCTTCAATTTGTGCTGATGCTGCTTGCTCGTGCAGATTTCATTTTGGGGCTGAGCTGATCAAATCTGCTGACGCCGGTGGCTGTGAAGCTGGGCTGAAAGCCCTTTGGAATCATGCCAGTGCTATACTCTGCTGCTCGTTAAAGGTTTTGCTCCACCACATCTGAAATTTGCTTCGACGGATTGCTCTCCTCTCGACTAAGGAAGGACTAACACGTCTTCGATGATGCAGGCCATGCCGGTGTTCACGTTCGCGAACCAGTCGGGGCTCGACATGCTGGAGACGACGCTGGTGGCGCTGCAAGACATCACCCTGGAGAAGGTGTTCGACGACCAGGGGAGGAAGAACCTGTGCGCGGAGCTCCCCGGCGTGATGGAGCAGGGGTTCGCGTGCATCCCCGGCGGGCTGTGCGTGTCGGGCCTCGGCCGGCCGGTGTCGTACGACAAGGCGCTGGCGTGGAAGGTGCTCGACGACGACAGCGGCGCGCACTGCATCTGCTTCATGTTCGTCAACTGGTCCTTCGTCTCGTCCATGTAAAATGTTTTTTTTTCTTTTTGAAAACGAATGTAAAATGGTTGGAGAATCTAAAATAGTGCTGTACGGTATTTTGCACGGGTGATTATGTCAGACAAAGGATGGATTCTGTTCAATGCAGTTACCATTTGGTATCTCTTGTATTTCTTCTTGGACTTGCTAAGCTTTTGGAGGAACTCTTATATGACAGTGGATTGAGGGATGAAACTAGCGTTGTCAAAAATTTGTAGATTCTGGTGATGGAACTGAAGAACAGCAACTAGAGAGGATGGGAGATTGGGAGTGGATGGTGAGATCGATGGAGGAGCACTGAGCAGAGTGAGATTCAGACTAGGCGTGGCGGAGAGGAGCTGGCAGTAGCAGGATCCGCCTGACGAGCACGGCTTCGGTTATCTCCCGTCCCGTCCCCCCGGCCTCAGGCCAGCCCACCACCGCTCCTCTGCGAGAAAACCGCCGCCGCCAGGGCAGGCTGCCGCCTGCGACCCAAGTCCGACCACCGCTGAGGTGGGCGGAGCAGGAGGGGGCGACGTCCGACGGTGAAGGGGGAGCCGAGAGCTGGAACTGGAAGTGCATTCGCCGCCCGGAGCCATTGGGGGAGGAAATGGCGAGCGCAAATTAGGGGTTTTATGCAAAAAAAGCGGATCGCAATTAATAATCGCGATCCGATTCGGATCGCGATTAATAATCGCGATCCAAAGTAGAGATGTTTATGTAAAATACCGGATCGTGATTAATAGTCGCGATCAAAATCAGGGGGGTTTATAAAAATACTTAGGGGGTCTCTGAAAAGGTCACGTCGCCCCGCCCCTCCGACGCGCACGGCCACGACCTCACCGGCCATGGCGGCTCTAATCCGGCCACCCACCGCCGAGGACTGAGGATCCCGGCTCCGTGCTCGGACAGCATCCACCCCGTGCCCCCCGCCTGCAGTACACGGCGCTCCGCTCGCCGCTCCGCGCACCCAAACGACGAGAAGCAGAGGAAGTAGGAGACGAGATGGGAGGAGGGGTCCCATGGCGGCGGCGGCGGCAGCGGACGAGGAGCGCTCTCTAGGAGGGCGCTGTGCCGCGCGCGCAACCGCAAGGAGCAGCGACAGCCAGACCTCAAGGTCGATTGCTCATCACGCGTCCATCGTCCTCGTCACCGCTCTCGCTGGCCGCTCACTGTCGCACGCGCCCGCCAACGGAGGAAACCGGGATGGCGAGCTTCTTCCAGGACGCGCGCCTCCCGCAGCAGCGCGTCGTCGAGGGCGTTGCTTTCCCTGCGGTGCTCGTCCCGAGCGCCCCGGCGTCCGTCGCCACCGGCGACGTCGACGAGTTCCCGGCGGCCGTACGGTCGGAGCGGGCGTCCCGGCTGGAGCCGCTGGTGCGGGACGTGGGGGCGCTGCTGCTGCGGGAGTTTCCGGCGCGGACGACGTCGGACTTCGACGGCGCTGTCGGGTACGAGGAGCTGCCGTACGTCGGCGCCGCCGCGCCGGTGACCAACGTGGTGGGGCGGGTGTTCACCGCCAACGAGTCGCCGCCGGCCGACTAGAAGATCCCCTTCCACCACGAGATGGCCCAGGCCCAAGTTCATCATGATTCATGGCCGTACGACCTGATTGTCAGCATCAAGCCGCCGTTGGCCCAGGGCCAAGTTCATCGTGATTCATGAGGATTCTCTCTTCTGCGCACCACTAGCAGCAGAATAACTGAAATTCAGGATGCAATTCAGGATTCCTCTTCTGCACAACACAAGCAGCAAAATAACTGAAAATTCTGGAGGCAACACAAAACGGGGCAAGCCTACAGTTTGAAGCCCATCGCATTTGAATAGAGTTTCTTCTGTTACTACTCCACTGTGGTAAAAGCTTAGAAAATATAAATGAAAGTAGTTATCAACTTTGACGAGCAACTTTGTAACTGGAGGTTCACTAATGTAGTAGGGGAATATAATTGAAGTACAGTAGTATTTTCATAGCTGAAGTCTTCAAACCGTTTAATTAAATATCAGTTAGTCAGTGCTAAGCAATAAACAAATTGTTATTCCGTTGCCATGCTGAAACTTCAGTGTTTTGACAGTAACGAGATGTACCGACAACTATAAGTACTTTTGTTCCCATTTTAGGATTAAAAATATTACTGAGTGCAAATTTTCATTTTGAGCACATAAGCTCGAGTAGAGTAGAATTTTGAGCCATTACAAATCGAGTCGAGTAGACTTTCGTGACTGCAATGTTTTTAGGTTCCAACATTTCTGTCAAAGCGAACCGAAGAGTGGCTGTGGCGGGGAAACACCGATGGTATTGAGCCATTACGTCTACAGCAGGATGAAGGAAAATTACCCGAATTCGTAGAGAAATCGGAGAAGGATGGACTGATATATACGAGGGTCTTTGGAGAAGGTGACGACCCATCTTCTCCAACCGGTCAGTGTATGGCAATCAACATTTCTCACTAAAGATAAAGCTGTCGCTGAGGAAAGGTAACACCATTCCAAATTATCATAATTTTGTCATGAGTTCAGAGCATCTGCATACAAAAATTCCCATGTAATTTTCTTTTTGAAATCATTATTCCATTCCATCAGTATTCCATGAATGACCTAAACCAATGTACTATGTAACGATCTAGTTCTAGTATAATAACTGAAGTACTTAAATGGCGTTATCAACTTGGGTCGTTTCAAAATCTTTTGATCATGGCCTCTCCATACCAAGCACCGAATCAATATCTCTGTCTCATCTTTGACATCGGTGTAGGCACTGCAGGTATGCGTTCGTGCCATTTCTTAAGTCCAAACAACGAATGAATTTTCTAGCGGACTGCTTCCGTATCGCCAACTGAAATTGAACTGAAAGTACCTTGCTTCTGCTCTTAACTGAAAGTTTGATTCAACTGCTCTTCGGTAGGGCTGCCAAGCTCGGCATGAAGCTGGAATGGGAATAATCTCATGCGCTGGGATGAGAAGGCTTGAAATGCCGAACAGCACGTCGATAATAAAAGGAAAGTGCAGATGTGCTTGTAGCACTCGTTTCGTGTGCGGTGGTTGAATCACTAGTAGAGAATTAGCTTTCGATGCGCCCCCTTTTATCCCGGTTTAAATTTGGTCTGGGACAAAAGGTTCACCAATCGGGATTAAAGCTCGGTCACTGGTGGGGGGCTCACCAACCGGGACCTTTTATCCTGGTTGCAAAGGCTAGTGGGAAAAAAAGACCCTGAGAGGCCTTTTATCCTGGTTTGTAATACCAACCGGGATAAAAGGGGGTCATTTATCCCGGTTGGTGTTTCAAACCGGGATAAAAGGGTTCCCAACGAGGTGACTGAAAGAGGACTAAATCCCTCGAACCCTTTTATCCCGGTTCCCCCACGAGTTAATACAAAATGATAGCATCCCTACATAGTTAGATGTGGTGTGTAGGTGGGATAGCAAGGAAGCTACGCGCGAGGCTGGAGGTTGTGGGTTCGAATCCCACGGAGCGCGCACACGCATATTTCGCGTGAAAAATCGCGTGACTTGTGGTGTGGGTGGCCTCCCGGGAGCCTAGGATTTCTTTTTTTTTTTGCAGCACCTGCCGTGGTGACCCGTTTTATCCCGGTTGGTATTACCAACTGGGATAAAAGGGGCCTTTAGTCCCGGTTGAGTGACCCGGGACAAAAGACCCCCCCTTATCCCGGTTGGTTTATCCCGGATGGATTTTCGGGAGATTTGCACCCTACCAACCGGGACTAAAGGTCAATTCTCTACTGGTGAATATTGGTGGCTTATGTCAGACAAGAACGAATTTTGATCGATGCAGTTACTTTTTTTTCATGACCATGCCTTAGCACGTATTTCATTAAGAGAAGGAGAAAAGTTAGGCTACATGAACACGCAGTGTCATCAAGGATTGATGACCTACCAAACAACAGAAAAATTAAGCGAAGATTACACTAGCACCATCCTGCGACCTAGCTACCAGATTATCAGTCGCTACATTGGAAAGAAGAGCTGCAGTAAACGGCTCCAGGCTGTGAAAACGAGCTGCTACCTAGGCATGCATGTCGTCCAGGATCATTTGCATCAGCAGCGTCGCTGTCTTTTCAACTCTATTGAAAGTTCTTGCATTACGCTCAAGCCATATTGACCAAGAAATCAGTACGAGCAGAGAGTCAAAAGTTTTTCTGGCCATTTTGTCCATTGTTTTCCTTGTCATCATCCACCAATCAGGAAGAGATGTTTCTAAAGCTGACAGTGAGATATCTTGCCAATTGACTTTGGACAGAATGAGGTGCCATACCTCTCTGGTATAGACACAACTTACCATTAGGTGATTGATGGTTTCCGGTTGTTGAGCACAGAGGATGCAGGTATCGTCATCCTGAAGGTTGTGCTTCTTGTGTCTTGATGCCGTCCAACAGTGCCCATGGAGAGCAAGCCATTGCATTTAGCAGGTGCACGAGTCTTGCAGAGGATCTTTGCCACGGGTATCTCATATTGTCCAATAAAAAAGGCCTTGTATGCTGACGCCGTTGAGAAAATATTATCCTGTGTCCACTTCCACAATACCTTGTCCAGGGTAGGCTCATCAAGCGAGACCAACTACAGCTTGTTCTAGATGCTTATATAATCAAGTAGGACCTGAACCGTTAAGGTGCCTGTGATATCTCTAACCTATTTTCTATCTTGCAAGCCTTCCTGGACAGTCCTTTTCTTGCGGATTCTGGGACCAACTGCCTGAAGTAGACATGGAGCGATCTCCACAATGGAGCGACCATCAATCCATCTATCTACCTAGAAAAGAGTGTTTTTGCCATCACTCACCTGAACAGAAGTTGAATAGAAGAACATCTGGGCGACCTTAGGATCTACTGAGTCAGGCAATATATGCCATGGGCGCGAGGTGTCACTTTTCTTGAGCCACAACCAACGCATCTGCAAAGCGTAGCCCATGAGGTGTAGGTATGTAACTCCAAGCCCTCCCAAAATATACGGTCGACAGTATTTCATCCAAGCTAGTAGACAGTGACCCCCAGAGACCATTTTTGTTCCTTTCCATAAGAAAGCTTTCCCGTGTCTGTCAATTTTCTTGATTGTCCATGGGGAAATGGCAACCACGATAGCCGTGTGAATAGGAATGGCTGACATCTTCACCTTGACTATAACTGCCCAACCTGCTTTGCTCATTAACTTTCCTTTCCATGTTGGTAAGCCATCACTGATCTTATCAACAAGGGGCATTAAGTCATTTCTCCGCAACCTTTTAACAGATAGGGGGATGCCCAAATACCTACGTGGTAGGGGTTCCAGGCGGCCTGGAAAGAATTGAAGCAGCCTCACCGTGTGTTCCAAGTCACACTGAATTGGTGAGATAACCAAGTTTTTTTAATACCAGTTGCTTCCCCAAAGGTGTCCAAAATGACCACCGAAGCCACTATGTCCCTTTGCATTGGTGACAAGAACAACACAACATCGTCTGCATATAGATAAGCACGATCCTGCATGATGTTATCTCCTAGTGGCGCCAGAAGGCCTTCCCTGTCGGCCAACCTTATCATGGCATTTAAAGTTTCTGTTGCTAGGACAAAGAGCATTGGTGATAGAGGATCACCTTGCCTGAGACCCCTAGCATGGCATATTCTTTTACCTGGGTGCCCATTCAGGATGATTTTAGTACTTGCTGTGGATAAAAGCATACTAATCCAATTGATCCACCTTGTGAAGCCCATGTGCCGCAACAGACTTAATAAGAAAGTCCAATTGACCGAATCAAAGGCTTTTGAAATGTCCAACTTGAGCAGTGCACACGGTAATTTTTTCCATGGAGGAACTTTGCTGACAATTGGACTGCCCTGAAATTATCATGTAGCAAACGACCTTTTATGAAAGCACTCTGATTGTGACCAATTAGGTTGTGAAGCTCTAGTGCAAGTCTGTTAGCAAGAACTTTTGTGAAAAGCTTGGAGAAGTTATGGATCAAACTTATTGGACGGTAATCTCCAATTGTGACTACATCAGGCTTCTTGTGAATTAGCACCATGTAGGCTTTGTTGACCAGGTATAGGCTGCGGCTATCAAGGCTCCATAGAGCGTTGAAAGCTCTCATGATATCATCTTTAATAACCGGCTAGGCAGTCTTGTAGAAGAGGCCTGTGAATCCATTGGGTCCAGGAGCTTTGTCTAGTGGCAGCTCTTGAATTGTTCTCCAAACCTCTTCCTTAGAGAAGCAATAATCCATCGATGAGATATCAGAGGATGGAATGCCAAGACGCCGAAAGTCTAGAGAGACCATTGGTGTGGTGGCTGATCCAAGAATGGTGTCAAAGTGCTGGAAAATAGCCTCAGCTTTGGCTTGTTCATGTATTACCTCTAGCTGATCGACCTTAAGGGAATATATATGACTCTTTCTGCTTCGATGACACGCCTGAAGGTGAAAGAACTTGGTGTTGGCATCCCCCTCTGCTAAGTACGTGATCCGTGATCTCTGCCGCATGATTATCTGGAGTAAGGATGCGAGGCCGAGACACTTGAGCTTCATTTTGTTGCGTAAAGTTCGCTCATGGTGAGCTAGTGTTATGTTCTCTTGTGCCTCATCAAATCTGAGCACCAATTCTTTAGCTATTTCTAATTGTAGCCATACACCCCCAACATGCTTGGCTCTCATCTTTTTAACGCGGTTGCCGTATTTCGAACCTTGTAATCTAATATGCGGAAAGCATCAACGTGGGTTGCCGTATTTCGAAGCTTGTAATCTAATATGCGAAAAGCATCAACGTGTTGCCATGGACAGATCCAAACTTGCTCCACAGTCTGCAAGTAGCCGTCATACTTGAGCCAAATGTTTCCGAACCTGAAATGCTTGAAAGACGCCAGGGCACAGGTTGTTTGCAAGAGCAATGGAGCATGGTCTGAGCATTGGGATGATAGCACACACAATTTATGGTCAGGGCAGGTGGACATCCATTCCTTAGAGGCAAATATCCTATCAATGCATTCCAAGGTTGGGTCTAGCCACTCATTGCTCCAGGTGAACAGGCAACCGTTTAGGTGTAGCTCCTGGACCTCCAAATCATCAATGCACCTTCTGAAGTGACCCATCATTCGTCGATCTAGCTAGAAGTTGTTCCTGTCCTCGGCCTTGTTGATGAGATTGAAGTCCCTACATAGCATCCATGAGCCATGAGCCAGGCCTCCCATGTCTAATATCCTGTAATTCGGTTAGGAACCGAATTTTTTCCGTGTCAGTCTGGGGACCATACACGTAAGTTAACCACCAATCCACATTGCCTACCAGATACTGTATTTTTGCAGTCACTGAGAACTCGCCTACCAAAGGGGTAGATATAGTCCAGACCTGTGTGCGCCAAGCCATAATAATCTCACCACATGTGTGCATTGCAGGTAACGATAGGTAATCAAAGTCATCTCCAAGCAGCTCCCTAATTATCAAGTCATTACAGACATCCAGTGTTGTCTCCTATAGCATCACCAGTGAGACACGTTCTTGAGCGACCAAGTCACGAACCACAAATCTCCTAGCTCTAGCATTAAGTCCTCTAATATTCCGCACCAGTATGTTTTCAGTAATCATCATTACATAATTTTGCGACCCAAGGGTGTTAAACCAGGTAGGGAGGAGCTTATGGCTCAATCTCCAGTACCGCCGCACTTAACAGCAATCGACCATCAGGGATGAGTTCATCCAGAGCTTAACATTGGGAAATGGGCAGGGATGTTGTGAAGACCTCCCTGAAACATTGGAAGGCCACAACGTCCGGAGGTCCTGTAGACGATGTGATGCCCAGTTTCTTCATGAGCACGTTCTGTGCTTGCAGCGCAGGCTTGGTCATGCGGTGTCGCGACTTCTTGGCCAGCCTCTCGTTTCTCCTAATCGTTGGAGTGGAAGGTTGGGGTGTGCGTGCCTTGCACTTGGATGCTGCTTGCTGCAAGGCAGCCGACGACCTCACCCTACAAATGGAGTTTGCAAAGTCAGTCGTGGCGTTCTTAACCGACGTTGATGTTTCTGGTCGAAAATGGAATGGTAGTGTTTGTGTGGAGCCTCTGGTAAGAGTCACAAAAGTGTTTTGTGTTGTGGTATCAACTCCAGAAACTGAAACCTCATTGAAGCATAACGCTTCAAGGTTAACTATTGCCTGATCAGAGTCAGGGGGCGTGGAGGCTTGTGTGTAGGCGACCATAGCAGGGGGTTGGGAGCATACTCCAATGGTGAAGCCTGAAGTTCAGGCCTTTCATCCTGGACATTTTCATTCATAGGCGACCTACTGTCCAGCACAAGCTGCTGTCTCTGCTGCCTCCCCGCTGTTTTTGCTATCTGCGGCTGACACAGGTGATCAGGACGGGCTGCAGTGTGTAGAAAAACCAGCTCCACTTCTTGCCTCATTGGGTCTTGTTCAACCATTGGCCATTCATGCAGCGCCCAATCTTGTTCCTGAGGTTTCAGTAGAATTATGTCCTCATTTCTGTTCTGTGCTCCCTTCCATAGTTGCAGATCTACCTCTGTGATCATTGGGTCCACAGTTCTCGTATAGGCGCTGTCGCCAAGAATAGGGAGGTTGATGGCGGTTGCCTGGGCATCATCTGCCTTGCCTCCCACTATTTTTGCGGTGGCTAGGCCTGTCTCTGTCGGTGGAGGAGGTGTTGGGCCCTTCCCAACCACTTTATGCGCCCAACGACCAAAGCACAACGGCGAGGGTAACGACCAGGCAAGATGATTCAAGCTCTCCCTTGCCACTATCACTGCCCTGGAAAATGGCAGTCCCCAACCTGGGCCCAAGACTGGGCCACCTCCTGAGCTTCCCGTCTCATCTATGAACCGCATCCTTTTTGGCCATAGGTGTTTCCTGCTCTGTTGTGTGAAGACCGGATAATCTTCATCTTCAGTACTGTCATAATTGTCTGGTAGGGTATCATCATCCGATGAATCATTAGAGACATTCCAATCCTGGACCTCAACAATTCGGATGGTTACTCTATACCACAACCCATCATGTTTAGAGTGAATGAGCTCATGTGGTTTCAGGAATAAGCCACATTCCACATATGGTGTCGGTCCAACGATTCGGATGGTTACTCTGTACCACAACTCATCATGTTTAGAGTGAATGAGTTCATGTGGTTTCAGGAATAAGCCACATTCCACATATGGTGTCGGTGGCTCAGGAATGAAGATCAATTTTTCATTTGGGATGAGATGCCAGCTAGGTACCAGATCGCATTGTTATCCCCCGCAAGTTGTGGTGGTGCTTCAACCAAGTTAGAGCAAGCTGAAGCCAAAACGATCTGCGCCGTCTCCAAATCCCGGGCGTGTGCCGGGACTCCTTGTAGCTCAATCAACACCCTAAACCTCATTGAGGCCAGGCTGGCCCTAGATTGACGCCGCCACCTTCGCCAAATCAGCTGGAACGGCACCTCTGCTGGCAGGTGTGAGTGCAGAATGCGTTCAACAATCTCATATGTATTGAATTGAACTAGGAAATCATCTGGCTGCGACCCTTGCACCTCAAAGTCTTCAGGTATGAGATTAAGAAACTCCTCAAGGAGCCGCCCAACCTGGAAGATAGAGACTTTTGGGTGCGACCCTCCAACCATTGCTACCAGGGCACAGGATGAAAGACGTGCTTCTCGAGTGTCCATCTTTTGCAACCTTGGCACCACGCACATTTTGGTTTTTGGGCCGCGGGCAGTGTGGCCAAACGGCCTAGGTGACACTGGCTGCGAGGAGAAGCTCATGTCCTCCGAACCCGATGATGGTGGCGCACAGATTGGTGGACGGGGGCCAGTGGGTCCTGTCGACTGGGAGCGTGCTGACCTTGTGGCATCAGAAGAAGAGGATCGACCTCGCGCCGCCGGAGCTTGAGCCCGCGCTGCTGGAGCTTGAGCCATCAGGGGCCGTCGTGTGACAGGAGGTGGCGGATAGCGGGCTGGGTGCGCTAGCGAGTGACCTCGCTTGCACTGACGCGACCTATGACCCTCCTGTCTGCAGCGGATGCATCTGGACCGGTTCCTGCAGACGGCGGCGACATGGTCCATAGCGAAGCAGTTGAAACAACGACCGGCCAAATCTGCCAGAACCGGGCGGGAGGTGCGACGCGGGCCCACCTGCTCCCTGCGACTCCCGCGGTGGCGACGTACCTCCACCCAACCTTCCTCGGAGGGGCCCTCCTCATTGACAGTGGGCGTCCGGCGACCTTGAGCGGCTGGGGGTGCGTGCTACGGCTGTCCCTGCCGTCCTTGCTCCCAGAAGCGGCGAGCTCGGGCAGCGAATGTTAGGCCCGTTCGCGGGGCATCCGCCATGAATCCGTCGGGAGGTGGCGCAAGGGGGTGGGCGGCCGGCGAGAAATCCATTGATACTGCCTTCCCCTTATCTTTCCTAAGCGACCTTGACCGCGGATCATCCGAGGAAGATGAAGAAGAGGAAGTGTTGTACCTCAGCTAGTCCAAGGTCCCTCCTGGTGGTCCCTCAGCTCGCCGCTCAAATGGAGGTGCCAGAGGATTGAGGGGAGGCGACCAGAGCGACCGCATTGTAGAGGGCGTCGCCGTTGAAGGTCCCGTCGTGCCCGGTGCCGGGGGGAAGGGGGTGGATCCAAATCCTCCGCGTCGCCCCACCCATCTTCAGATCCGGCCGTGCCCATGCGTGCTGGGCGCGGCCGACGAGGCGAGGGTGGACGCTGGGGCCAGGAGCGGTGGCCGGCGGGTTGGTGGACGCCGGTGCTGGGTGGCCGTCGGCGGGGTGCGGGAGCTAGAGAGAAGCTAGAGAGATGACATGTGATTTACAAACACTAGAGAGATGATCGCTGCAGTTACCGTTGCACGGATTTTTTATCTCTTGTCTTTCATGCAGTTGGAAGGCATAGAACAAAAGATAATTGTGAGTTACATTCAGTAGTGTCAGTGATAGCCCGAGTAATTCGGTGGTATACAATACCATGCATTTATCTCTTCTCAGGAGCACCGACAGACCAAGTGAAGATGCATGGCACAAGCACATTCAAGCATCAGCATGAAATTTATACAAACCAAGGTAGGAAAACTATAGAATGAGTATCTAGCAAAGGGCCAAAGACCGAGATGAGCTCGACCCATCATCTGCGCCGGTCCCCGGAGGAGGCTTCGTCCACCACGTCGGCCAGGAACCGCGGGTCGCAGCTGGCGGACCTCGCGAGCGCCGCCGCCCTGGACGCCGGCGCGCCGCCGCCGAGGCTGCCGCGCTCCTGGCACGACGCCGTCCTCCGGTCCAGGCTCCTGCGCGCGATGCGGCGCATGGACCCGGCCAGGGACAGCGTCGGGTTCAGCCTGGTCGTCGCGTTGAAGTCCCGGCACTCGGCCTCGTGCGCGCCCAGCGCCGCCGCCACGCAGCCGCCCGGGTCGCGGCGCACGCGCTCCTTCACGGCCTCCGCGCACAGCCCGCACAGCCAGTCGCCGCAGAAGCGCGCGCGGACGCCGCGGATGTACGCCGCCGTGCAGTCCTCGCCCACGTTGCAGCACGCGCACCGCACCGTCTCCACCGCGGCCGCCGGCTGGTCGGCGTTCTTGGCCGCCGCGGCGACGTCGGGGCGTGGGTTGCTGGCGGCGCCTATGATGACGAACTTCTCCAGCTTGTTTGCGATTTCCGAGCAGGCCCGTCGCAGGTTGTCTTGGCTCTCCATCGTCTGAAATACAAAAAATTGAACAGGTTACATGTCAAATTTTGTGTGCTTATCCATTCCATATATGCCTAATTCCAGGAAACAAACGCATCAAATTCCAAACACAAACGACTCTAGTAATTTTGCCACTCCGAAACATACTACAACTACGAAGGAAGGCTAAGCTGATGATCATTGCCGTGCTTGCTCTCACCTTGTTTCATTCGTAAGTTCAGCAATTTACTCTGCAATTATTCAACGTAATGATCATATGCATGCGTCTTATATTTTTAAAAAAGAAAACTCAATTTGGCTTGATATATACTTCCCCTCCTGTGTCTTATGTGCCCCAAATTATAGACAAATTAAACTATATAATGATATTATGGAAGTACATTTGCTCACGAATCACAGACAAGCTAGGAATCAATTTCATGTGACAATCACTCATCTAGCTTGATACTCTTCAAGTTAGGTTTCATTCATAGTGCACATTCTATGACGGCAAGTAATAAGAAAGAATGAAGATAGAATTTACCTTTGCCACAGGGAGCTCGCTCTCGTTTGGGTCTGGATGATTGCGGTTTCCTACTGCGTCTCTCTATCTGCCACACAAAGTTTCTAGGATGGAAGCAATGTATGGTGACAGGATGCGATCCCACATCATATTTATAGGCTCTATTAGATGGCATGCATGCATGCATGGTTGTTTGCTCACAAGTAGTGCTCAAAGAAAGCACACAACTTGCATGGCCTTTTTGCAACTTGTACAGGAGATTGGGAACACTTACTCCAAGCTAGTTGCACCACAGAAGAAATTTGCAGACGAGGATGCGGCCAGCTTCATCCAGGGCAACATCTTGCATGTGAAAGAGAAATCTTTGGTTGAGGGGAGCAACAAGCAACATCCCCAGTACTTCGTGAGTATGTCACTGTACAACACCCCCCAACTGGCGCCGCAAAGCGAAGTTCGCAGGATCGGATTCATGCATCCCACACAAAAACTATAGCCTGCAGCTGCTGTTTTCATAAACGCTAGACACTACTCCCTCCATTTCAAATTGTAGATCGTTTTGATTTTTCTAAGTTCATAAATATTATTATGCACCTAGATATACACTATATCTAGATGTATAATAATATCTACGAATCTAAAAAAGTTAAAAATAACCTAAAATTTGGAATGGAGGGAGTAGCTACTAGCTAGAGTTATGGCAATCATGAATCTAGAAAAAGGCCTAAAAAGAAGAGGAGAAGAAAGCGTTGTTAATATCAAATGATCGACCATGTGGTTATTAAAGATGACACATCAGGGCCATCAGGCATAAATCGTATCGCTAAACTATCGTCCATGCTCGGCAAAGATTTGCATCACAAGAATATCTTTCGACTCTTTAACTTACATAGTTGCTCATAAGAAGTATATGCGTGCATTTGTAGCACGTACCTATGCACTTTTTTATTCCCCAAAACGAGTAGAAGCTTGCATGCACGCACGTGCACTCACATTACAAATACATACATGCAAATGCAATATGTACTATCTCTATAAATATCTTTAAATGACTAAGCCGGGATTGATAAAGTCACCGCACGCGTCTCGTTGTCGATAGTCACGTTACAAACCATTAAAAAAATAATACCATTGAATTTTAAAATAAATCTAAAAAAATACAGACACATGTACCAAGTCGAAAAATTACGAGCACACGTGCTTAGATGATAAATCAAAGTGGACAGTTTCCACCGTTAAAAAAAATCCTAACCGACTGAGCTCGCCATCTATGCACTCTTTTGCTGGTCCCTTTTTCGATCGATCTAATCAATCATTGTCAGAGAGTAAATGAAGTGCTCAAATGGGGCAAGCAGCAATGCACGATGCTCCGATCCCGTGCTTGCTAAGATGTAAAGGTCGCGTCCACACGCGATCACTCGATGGAATGGGAGGCAGTGGTACATAGTAAAGTAATGTCAGGCACGCCATAACACGTGCACTTCCCTCACAATAATGCATGCGAATGCAGCAGCTAGCAAAGGTAGCTAAATCCCCAGAGCAAGTAATAAGCACAAGGGGGCAGAGGCCATGCATGCATATACCGTCCCCGTGAACTTACACCTAATCTCACTTTATGCGAATGGATATAGTCCCGTTTGACATATATAAATGTATATTACATATATAGCTGGTAGGTGTATTGTGCAAATGACATAACTCCTAGTTAATAATCAACTCCATACATTGTGTCCAGCTAACTAGTACGGTGTCAAAGCCAACACTCAGCAATAAACTAGTGTACTCCCTCCGTTCCAAATTATAAGTTATTTTTAGGTTCATAGATATTATAATGCATCTAGACATACACTATATTTAGGTGCATACAAACATCAATGCACCTAGAAAAGTCAAAACGACCCGTCCCAAATTGTAGGTCGTTTTGACTTTTTTAGGTACATAGATATTACTATGCATCTAAATATAATGTATGTCTAGATGCATACAAGCATCTATAAATTTAAAAAAATATTAAAATGATCTACAATTTGAAACTGAGGAGTACTTTCTAAAGTTTAATGTCAAATATTGTATGGTAAAGTTCGAGGTTCATAACCAGACTTTTGCGTGAAATTAGTTAAGCTCGTGTGCAGACGTACTCGTGTAGCCTCTCTATCCAACGCACTTGCCTCTCTATCATCATGACAGGCATCAAGTGGCCAGTTACAAGCACTGTCCGGACATTCTAGATAACCCCAACGTTAACGCAGCGCGCGGGCCAGTAGTTGGAAAGTAATACTACAAAAGCGCAAAAGTATAATCTAGTAGCCTAGCCCTTGTTTACTTCCCACAAAACTCCCAACTTTGACACTATGCAAAAAGAAGATTCCCCATCACATCAAACTTGCGGTACATGCATGAAGTACTAAATGTAGACGAAATCAAAAACTAATTGCACAGTTTTGTTGTACTTTGCGAGACGAATCTTTTGAGACTAATTAGTCAATATTTGGACAATAATTCACAAATATAAACGAAACGCTACAGTGTCGCATTTATGGCAAAATGCCAATTTAGCACCTCCCAACTTCCCAAGTAAACAAGGGCCTAATTGCATCACTGATATAGGCTGCAAGTGTGCAAACACATACGTCTAGCTCGGTGGATCAGGATAGCGATGTCTTGAAATGAACCGTCCATGTATTTTTGTTGTTCTCATGTCAACAAAAATGGCTCCTGCGCAGCGCAGCAGACAGCTTTTTCACGACATCATCCAGCATGAAGGACCCGCCGAGATTCCTGTCTGAACATTTCGGGCAAGTTTTGTTTTCTATAGTAGCAGTATTATTGTACTAGTACTGTTCTTCGGCCAATACGTCTGATGCCCTGCTCGTTTGAGTTATAGCTTTTGAATTTTTCTGGAAAGCTGTTGTTAGCTTTTTTTTATTCTGAAAAGCTAACACTAGTTTTTAGAAGATATGTTTAACTTTCTAAGCTCCGAAGCATAAAACTGAGTTTTCCAATTTTCCATACAAACTCAGCTTTTCTGGACTTCCAGCTTTCCATACAAACTCAACTTTTTTGGACTCCCAACTTTTCCAAAGCTAAGCTGCACGAGAAGTTTGTTGTTTGCAGAAGCTCAAATAAACAGGATCTCATAGTCCATATTGCTTGTAATAGGCTACAGTAATAGGCTGCTGGCAGTGTGGGTTGCACTGCTGATCGTCCCTGTTTTTGTTATCTCATTTCCTGAATGATGCCACGCGTCAAAACCGACGGTCTACGCTTTACGATGACCAATTCACGAGCTACCTGCTTTCACTGATACGGATACGGACGGAGAGATTGACATCAGATCTATGATTAGCTTGATATATTTTGCTAGGCGCGTGCACAACTGGTTTCCCTTTTTTAAAAAAGAAAAAGATCATCAAGCGAGCACACGATGACGATGGGTTTCCCCGGCGCCGCACGAGGCCGACGACGCCGCGCAGCAGCAAGGCGCAGCACCGACGGCTCCCTGGGTCCCTCCCCGCACGCACACGATGCGAAAATCCCCGGGCATGTTATACGAACGAAACCTTTATACTCTTATCTTCCATACTGGAAGGATTTGAGCTTCACCCAATCACCCTAATCGTTTTTCCTCTAAGGCCAAGTCACAGCTTCTGAAGATAGCACAGTTAGCAACAGCTAAGTGACCTTCTTGTCAAGGAATCAC
>NC_028454.1:12374031-12438210 GCF_000263155.2 Setaria italica | reverse complement strand
TGCAGGGCAGACTTCAGGATTTTTATTATCTCCCCCAACTTGGACTAGATTGCACCCCCATCAAAATTGGATGTGAAAGAATGCCACCGGAAACAGAACTGCTGGTCCTCAAGCCTTTCACTTCAGATATTCCTCCCAACCTATGTTCTCAAGCCTTTCTGCTTTCTCCAAGACCATGTCCCTCAGATCGTCCTGGTATTTAATTGCCCTGAAAGAAATATGATGTTAGAATGGTATAGTGTATCAGCATCAAAACTTACTAGAGAAATGAGTGCTACTCCCACACAACAGGTAAGATTTGAAGAATTAATGTATGCAAGGCCGACCCAACACAGGCTCGCGATGCAAATTCCAATCAGGGCAGATATTACTTGCACTGGCACCATTCAGAACTACAAATTTTGCATGCAAAAAACAATACTAGCAAAGAACCATACCTGTCGTAAAGCTCAGGATCCCTTGACGCCAGCATCCTAACTGCCAGCAGACCTGCATTTTCAGCATTCCCAATAGCAACAGTCGCAACAGGAATACCTTTTGGCATCTGTGGAAGTGGAAAGAATATCAACAATCAACTTCGTCCATAATAAATTAGTGGTGAAAAATAAAGGACAACCATGTACAAAGATGGTGACAAAACCAATCATTCTATAGAACTAAATAATTAATAGTAAATTAACTAAAAGTTGTGATTCATTGATCTGGGAGCTCTGGTATGCTGTTATTAGCAAAACATGCGAACACCCTTAGGTGGTTATCATTCAAGTAGCGATGAATGTCATTTGCGCTAGTGAGGCCCTGGTGAGCACCTAACTGCACAGTGTCAAACATCACTCGCTAAACACTGCTATAAAAGTAAATGGTGCTATTCAATGAAGTCTACAAAAGAAAGTATCAGGCTTGAAAACTTTAATGCCTATCATCGTGAGGTCCAACTAGACAGGCATGTTTAAGAATGCAACAGCCAACATTCTATGCTAGCATCGAAACACAAAATTTGGGGCGGTGTTGTGAAATGAGAAATGAGAAACTAAAACCCCCAATGATCTGCTCTTAAAGGGAAAAAATCAGACAATAAGAAATGCAAACAAAAAGAATCTGAACGTATAAGAGTGCGCGCTGAAAAACAGCTACATTATCAAATCTCTATGGCATTTACTTCAATTTGAATCTTAAATGAAAGAACTGTTAACACACTAACTTGCACAATAGATAGGAGGGAATCAAGTCCAAGAAGTGACTGAGTCTTGATGGGTACTCCGATTACTGGAAGAGAAGTCAATGAAGCTACCATCCCTGCAACAACACAGTTGACGTTATCTGATTTATAATGACAAACCGTGTTTTATGCTATGGAGGTCAACAGTTTAATGTTGAACCCATTTCATCTAGAAATACTACCCTGTTTCAGACTCTCCAACACACAACATAACTGATAATTGGTGGAATATAAAATAATGAGTGCTCCAACTCTATACCACCCTTCCACCTTACTTAGTTGTAAGAAAATGCAGCAGAATACTGAACAATTAAAATATTGCTTATAGCTAAATTGCCACAATAAGAAAAAGAAGTATACCAGCACACACAGGATTTGATCTCGAAAGTTAAAATAAAATATCATAGTGAATTCATGGGAGTGTTTTTGTCAACTGATACTTGCCTGGTAAGTGAGCTGCTCCGCCTGCGCCAGCAATTATGACCTCCACACCCCTATCCTTCGCAGACTTGGCAAAATCATACATCCGCTCTGGTGTACGATGTGCTGAAACAATCGTAGTCTGCAATATTCAGATATCCATCATATTACATTTTCACCAAACTTGACTATGTATGCAAGCATGTTATCTTGGAAAGAGAGTAGTTTCAGAAATCAAACCTCAACGGGTATGTTAAATTTTTTTAATATCTTCTCAGCATCTTTCATTACATCAAGATCAGAATCAGACCCCATTATTATAGAAACACGAGGGCTAGCTGCAAAAATAAGGTTACATTGTTTCAACACTCCTTCAATCAACTGGAATGAAAATGTGAAGGATTGTTTCAAAACAAAGTATTAGGCAATGTATAGCCGTGTATAGCTGTAGTTGATTGTATTTCTTGTATACCAAGCCATATTAAAGGCCACCCCCTCGTTAGGGTGGGTGGTATTTCCCCATATTCTATCTCACTATATGGTATCACGAGATCGGGATCAATCTGTCTTGGGACTTTCCTTCCGCTCCTCTCCACCTCTAACCCTAGGCGGCGCCTCTCCCCTGTGCAGCGGCCACCTCCTGTGCGCCGGCGCCCCTCTCCCTCCCCTGTGCTGCTTCCATGGCCCAAGATTCCTCTGCTGAGTCCTCCATGTAGGGCGGCCTCCTACCCACCGGCGACCCGCACTGGCACCCTGCCGGCCTCTAGCGCCGTCACCACGCCCGCCACAAGCGCCGGCCCTGAGCCTGTGCTTGGCTCTGGCTCCTTCCCTAGCGCGGGCGATGGCACGGCGCCAGGCAACGGCGGCGGCCCCTTCCTCTACCCGACGCCGTCGGCCGTCGTCCACCCCTACGCCACCATCTCCGTCAAGTCCCACGTCCCCATGACGCTAACGATGAAGTCCTTCAACTACTCCAAGTGGGCTTCCTTCTTCAAGTCCATGTGCGGCAAGTTCGGCCTCAAGTCGCACATCGACAGCACCGTGGCGCCACGCCCTGACGACCCTGATTGGGATCAAGCGGACTGTTGCGTCCGCTCCTAGATTTTCGGCTCCGTCGACGACTCTCTCTATCTCACCATGGAGGATGACGAGCAGACCACCCGGGCTCTCTGGCTCTCCGTTGAAGGTCTCTTCCGCGCTAACAAGCAATCCCGGGCGATCTTCCTCAGCCACGACTTCCACTCCATGACCCAGGGGGACTCCTCCATCTCGGAGTACTGCCAGCGCATGAAGAACCTCGTTGACGCTCTCCATGACATTGGTCACCCCGTCCAGGACTCCTAGCTGGTCCCGAACCTCCTCCGCGGCCTCAACCTGCGCTACTCCAACACCGCCGACGACATCGCCAACTCCACCACCGGCTTCCCGACCTTCGCCTAAGCCCGCGACATGCTCGCCATGAAGGAGCTTCGCCTCGCCAACGAGGAGAAGGTCTCCAACACCACCGCCCTTCTTGCCAGGACCGGTTCATCGTCTTCGTCCTCCGGCTGCACGAGCGGGTGCCGCCCGGCCTCTGGTCCTGTCCAGACCGGCGGTGGCGGCTTCCAGCAGAAGAAGGGCGGCAGCAGCGGCAGCAAGAAGTGGTGGCAGCAGAAGAAGGGCGGCAGCGGTTACCAAACGCCCGCCGGCGGTGGCCCCTCGCGCCCCACCGGCCCATGGTTCTGCTTCAGCCTAGGGGCTAGCCCCTATGGCAATCCGGGCCACCAGCAGGCCAGCGGTTAGTACCCGACGAGCGGCGGTGGGGGCTGGCGTGCCTCTGCCCATGGCCTCCTCGGACCACCTCCTCAGGCTCACACGACGTTACGCTCCCCTCCAGGCGTCCCCTCTGGCTCCAACATGGGACCAGGCCAGGCTGCTTGCTACCCTCAACCAGATGGTGCTGCAAAACAGTGGCTGGGTGGTTGACTCCTATGCTTCCGACCACATGGCGTCCTCGGATGGTATTCTCCTTTCCCGCCTCCCCCCCTCCCTCCTCATTCCTCCATCATAGTCGGCAATGGTCAAACCCTACCCATCACGTGTCGTGGCAACTCCACCCTTACCACCCCCACCTCCCACTTTCACCTTAACAATGTTCTTATTGTTCCATCCTTAATCCGTAACCTGATTTCTGTTCGTCAGTTTACTAGGGACAATAACTTCACTATCGAGTTTGACGCTTTTGGTTTTTCTATCAAGAATTTTCCGACCAGACGTGTGATTCTTCGCTGCAATAGTGCCGACGACCTTTACACCATACCTTCAGCCGCCATCACCACAGCACCCCATGCCGGCCTCGCCATCTCCTCCAACTTGTGGCATCTTCGTCTTGGTCATCCTGGTCCCGCTACCATCGACACACTTAGACAAAATTCCTCCATTATTTGTAATAAAGGGACTCATACTTTGTGCCATTCGTGTCAGTTAGGCAAACATGTGCGGTTACCTTTTTCCCATTCTAGCTCCCGCAGTTCTACACCTTTTGAGCTAGTGCATTGCGATGTTTGGACTTCTCCTATAGGTAGCATATCTGGTTATTGCTACTACCTCGTCATTCTGGATGATTAATCGCACTTCTGTTGGACTTTTCCCCTAGCTCACAAGTCCGAAGTCGCCACGCATATTACCACCTTCTTTGTCTATGCCCACACGCAGTTCAGCCTACTCGTTAAGAGCATCCAAGCCGACAACGGGACCGAGTTTGTCAACAAGACTCTCACATCTTTCTTGACTTCTCAGGGTATTCACCTGCGCCTCTCGTGCCAATACACGTCTCCACAGAATGGGAAAGCTGAACGTGTCCTCCGCACCCTAAATAATGTAACTCGCACCTTGCTGATTCACTCCTACATGGCCACCACCTATTGGGCCGAAGCCCTAGCCACCGCCACATATTTGCTCAATAGGCACCGAGCAAGCAGATTCAGAATGACATTCCCTTTCGCCTCCTCCATGCACAGCCTCCCTCCCCCGACTAATCCCACCAGCGCATCTTTGGGTGTTTATGCTATCCCAACCTTTCTGCCACGGCATGTCACAAGCTTGCTCCTCGCTCCACCGCCTGTGTTTTCCTTGGCCATCCGTCCTCTCACAAGGGGTATCGCTGCCTCGACCTGACCACTCGCCACATCATCATCTCCCGGCATGTTCTTTGAAGAGTCATCTTTTCCTTTCTCCTCCCACCCCACTCCCCCGTCTCAGCTAGATCTTCTCTTGTCGAGCCCCTCCGGTCTTCCTACTGCTGCCTCGATCGCTCCGTCGCCGGACGTTTAGGCAGCCGCGGCCCTCACCCGCTATTTTGCAGGAGATCACCGACAACGACCCCGCCATCTTAGTCCGCAGCCCGGTTGTGCGCCCCCCGCCCCGGACCGCCCCGCCCCAGCTCAGACCAGGCGGGTCTGTTGCCGAGTTGAGCAGCTCAGCACCGGCCGGCGTCACCACCTCCCGCGGCGGGCCAGCTCCCTCCGCTGGGGTGCACCAGCGGGTGCTTCCTCCCCTACGACGCGACTTTCACCTCATCTACAGTCGTCAGCCTCCTCAGTCGGCTCCTGCTCTTGCGCCTGTGCCTGCGCAGGCTCCTGCACCTGTTCCTGCGCCGACCCCACCAGCTCCTGTGCCTATGCCTATGCAAGCCCTGCACTAGCTCCTGTGCTGCACCGCCCTGTCACTCGCTCAGCTACCGGGGCCATCCATCAGGTGCAGTACAGGAACCTCACGGCCACAACTTCTTCGACATCGCCCTCGCCCATTCCGGCGAACTACCGCAGCGGTTTGGCCGATCCTAACTGGCGTGCAGCCATGACTGATGAGTTACAGGCGCTACTCGACAACAACACCTGGTGCCTCGTCCCGTGACCCCCTGGCGCCAATATTGTGACGGACAAGTGGATCTTCAAACACAAGTTCCACTCCGATGGGTCTCTTGCTCGTCACAAGGCGCGCTGGGTGGTCCGCGGCTTCTCCTAGCGACACGGCATCGACTACGACGAGACGTTCAGCCCAGTTGTCAAACCGGCGACGATACAGACCGTCCTCAGCATCGCCAATTCCCGTGTCTAGGCGATTCACCAGTTGGACGTGAAGAACGCATTTCTTCACGGCCATCTCGAGGAGACCGTCTACTGCCAGCAGCCTCCCAGCTTCGTCGACCCTGCCGCCCTTGACCATGTCTGTTTGTTACAGAAATCATTGTATGGCCTAAAGCAGGCTCCCCGAGCTTGGTACCAGCGGTTTGCCTCCTTCATCAGACAACTCGGATTCATCGCCTCCACCTCGGACACCTCCCTCCTTGTTGACACCTCCCTCTTTGTTTACAATGAGGGAGCGAGCCTCGCCTACCTGCTGCTCTACGTCGACAACATTGTCCTCACCGCTCCTCGCATTCCTCCAGCACATCATGGCTCGTCTTCACTTTGAGTTCACCATGACGGACCTCGGCGATCTTCACCACTTCCTCGGCATCTCCGTCACGCACTCCCCCGACGGACTGTTCCTGTCCCAACGAAAGTACGCCCTGGACCTTCTCCAACGCGCCGGCATGGCTGAGTGTCACTCTACGGCAACTCCTGTTGACACTCAGGCCAAGCTCTTGGCAACCGATGGTGTCAAGCTCAAGGATGGCTCTGAGTATAGGAGTCTTGCAGGGGCCCTCCAGTACCTCACCCTGACTCGACCTGACCTAGCGTATGCGGTCCAGCAGGTGTGCCTCTTCATGCATGATCCCCGCGAGCCTCACCTCTCACTGATCAAACGCATGCTGCGCTACGTGACGGGCACTCTTTCCTCCGAGCTCCACATCAGCACCGGCCCTGTCCAGTCCCTGACTGCCTACTCCGATGCGGACTGGGCTGGTTGCCCGGACTCTCGACGCTCCACCTTCGGCTTCTGCATCTATCTTGGGGTCAACCTGGTGTCTTGGTCCTCCAAGCACCAGAGCACAGTGTCCCGGTCCAGTGTTGAGGCTGAATACCGGGTTGTGGCTCACGCTGTTGCAGAGTGTTGTTGGCTTCAACAGTTTCTTCAGGAGCTCCACGTTCCCCTTGCTTCGGCCACCGTTGTCTACTGTGATAATGTGAGTGCTGTCTACATGACAGCCAATCCGGTTCATCATCGACACACGAAGCATATTGAGATTGACATCCACTTCATCCGCGAGAAGGTCGCCTGGGACAGGTCCAAGTCCTTCATGTTCCAACGTCCCATCATAACGAAAGGCCTACCGGTTCATCTGTTCACCGACTTTAGGTCCAGTCTTTGCGTCCGGGAACCTCCCGCTGCGACTGAGGGCGGGTATTAGGCAATGTATAGCCGTGTATAGCTATTTTATAGCTTTCCATGTATACTTGATTGTATTCCTTGTATACCAAGCCATATTGACTATATATTAAAGGTCAACCCCCCCCCCCCCTCGTTAGGGTGTGTGGTGTTTCCCCATATTCTATCTCTCTACACAAAGGAATGTGGAAATGGCATAAGAAAGCATGAAAAATTCACAACGACAAGTGCAAACAGCACAAAAATTACAGGGTGTCAGATCAAACAATAACAGCAAGCTTCATGAAGGTTTGCTACGCACATGCGCATTAATTCAAATGAGTTCTTTGGATCATGGGCATACTAAGATCGCCTACCCAAGCACTGCGACCATGCTGACTAACAAAGGCTGCACCACAATTGAAGGGATAGAGGACTAGAGGAGCAACTCCTGGGAACATTGATATTGCCTAATGAAAGCGGTGTGGATCAGAGCCCATCCATGCACGACTTGACCTTTAAGGTCAATTCCTTACATGCCATTGCTATCTCAGTGGTACGCATGTCACTGACAGTGCCAAATGAGGGGTTAGGGGAAACTGAAACGTCAGCAAAGGGATTTACCCATAAGAAACCTATCTCTAGAATTAAGGTAATAACAAATCAATCTGATCAAATATAATCTCTAACGTAACAAACCCACCCGGCGCCTGGCACAAACAGTGATGTGGTACAACTTAGGTAAACAGTATCTCGTGTGAACAGTGGGCCAGCAGTTGGGAGGTTTGGTGCTGATTCTTCCTACATCACATGGGCCCTAATGGGCAGGACATGATATTTGTTAATAGTGAATACAATACCTTTCTTGGGGTCATATGTGTCGCTTTGCAGCAACTTGTCCAGGCGTGATTTTACACTCATCTTAGAAGGCCCCACAATTGTAATATGACCCATCTTTCTTTGCTTTCGCATCTCTGAAAGAATAAATTTCTAAACATCACTTTCGGACATGGGAAAGAAGCATGTAGACTTGTAAACTGTGTAAAGTATCAACAGACAGTGTGTGGATTGAACTAACCTGGTTTTGCATACCAATGAACTGATGCACCTGGAATATTTAATGCCCTACCAATTAGCTGATGAGCCAATAAGAATCCTGCTTCACCCTACAGTACAACCAAAGTCATCAAACATATTAAAAGATTACTAGATTACTTAATTACTACAATAATTACAATAAGAACATGGAGACCTGCCAAGGCAGCCCAATGGTAACCTAATTAATGTTAAATATAGTCCAAAATGTGATGATAAGTGAACACAAAAGAATATGGAATCATATCTACCTCATCCACTCCCAGAATGTTGTACATTATTGCAGCAGGTGTTTTCATCGATGGATCGCCAAGGGGAATTCCAAGAATGGCACGTAAGTGCTGCTCGTATTGTGAGGTGTAACATGACTCAATTGTTTGATGCCCACTGTTGTGAGGCCTAGGGGCAACCTCGTTCAATAAAATCTAGTGAATGTCAACATGAGGAGAATAATGTCAATATTACTCCAGGAGGATTAAATTATAAAATAAAAGGTAGGTGATCCGACAAACCTGATCATTTTCTGTTAAAAATAACTCTACAGCAAAAACACCAGCTCCTTCTAATGATTTGATAGCTTTTTCAGCCACACCAGTAGCTGACTTCTTTATTTTGTCAGATACATCAGCAGGAGCTTCGACAACATGACAGATGTTATCCCTGTAATTTCAAACGTGTTGTATTTTGAAAATTTCCAAAGGACAGCAAACTGCAAAGAAAAGGAAGCAAGGAAACATGGAGAATTATCATTACAAAAAAGAACGTCTTACTCGTGTATGGTTTCAACAACAGGATAGCAGACTGTAGAACCGTCTCTGCTCCTTGCCACAATTACAGAGAGCTCCTAAACGAAAGGACAACAAATCCAATAAACGATAATTAGCATAAGTACCTTATGGTGCTGAAAAAACAACAAGGTTGTGATTACACCAGTCATTCTTATACTAAGATGACATCCTTTAACACATTTTATTTTTTAAAAAAGAAAAAATATATCATCCAGCTAACTTGCAGAACACATCCTATATTCATGTCATCAGTATGGTACTGTGAGGACAAGGACCAAGAATAATGCACATATGCGGGAACCACAGTGGTGGTACCAGGGAGTTAGCATGGCTTGAAAAATAGCTATGAGGATTTTTTTTTCAATACAAAAACAGGGCCAAATAATAAGAGGTTCAATTTTACAGAACATACAGATGAGTTGCATCATTAAGATCAAGCAGGATAAAATAATCAAAATAGCTGCAGGATATGATCAAAATATTGACAACCTAAAGAGTTTCAATTTTCTACTTAACCAAATAAAACTGAATTCAACTAACCTTTATGAAAGGAGCCCACCGTTCAACATACAAGCCACGCTCAAACCCACCCAACGCTGCAAAAAGTAAGGATGCCAAGAAACATTAAATATAAAAGCATGGACCTCGGAATGATGGCTAACAAAATAGCCAGCAATAGCATCCTATTAAGCTAATTTTCAAAACTAGTAAACAGTTTAATCCGAATAAGCAGTGCAGTTTTAAGAATCCAAAGAAGAAACCAAAATAAAATACTTGTCTACTTACAAGCAACAACAGAAGATAGCTCCTCTTTGTTTTGGGCAACAGCATTGCCTCGACCATCATATGCTAACCTCTTGCTTTTTACCATTAGAGGATAGCCAAACCTTTCCCCTGCTTCCTCTATACTGTGTAAAGTATCTACCTGCAAATCAAAACTATGAAATTATCTAGTGACAGTCGAAACTCCAATAATATCAACTGGTTAGGAGTTTGTGCATTACTTCCATGAAGTCAGGCAAAGGGATCCCAAATTTTGAGAAATGATTTTTCTGCCTGTATTTGTCCTGCAATTGAGTGTCAATGCACAAGAACTATCAGTAAATCAAACTGCATGTTCAGATAAATGAAGTTGTTGAAAAGGATATTCCAGGAGAAATAATCTACTAAACAAGAACTGAACTTACAACTAAACAAAGTATACAACTGATTCTGCAGGATCAAGAGATTGAACCATAGATAATTTGCAAGAGAAGCATAGCAAAAATCAGTTGAATGTGCAGCTGCAATTAGATCTTTCATCCCCGGTGAGCTAGATGCAGCACTTCATGAATTTGCGTTTAAATTTCAAAGCAGTAAAAATGAACAGATGGTTGGCACAAGCAGGAAAAGTTTGCCTGAATAATCATTATCGTGGAGGCTTTAGGCTCGCAGTCGACACCCTGTTTTTCCAGCTTCTCAAGGGTGACAGCATCAACATGTTCAATCTCCACTGTTAGGACCCCACACCTATCAGAATTAAAAAGGATGAAATCACACCAGACCACCAACATTGCATAGATACGACCTCCAAACAAGCGCGATAGGATTGCAAATTCACCTACCTCTTCGCAAACTCCCGGACCGTGTCACCGTCGTTGAAGCTCCCCACGACGTGCTCGTGGCAAACAGAGCTGGCCGGGCAGTCCTGAAGGGGGTCCAGGATGACAATCTTAATCCCCATCTGGCTCGCGGCCTGGCAGAGCATCTTCCCCAGCTGGCCGCCGCCCAGCACCCCGACGACCGTGTTGGAGACGCCGTGCACCGGCGGGCCGCCCTGCCTGGAACACAACACAAGCATCAGCATCACACACCCCGCTAGGCATCGCCAATCGGCGCGAATTGGTGCGATACGGAGAGACTCCACTCACCCTTGCGGCAGGGGCGCGGCGGCCTGCATGGAGGCTCGGGCCCGCAGCGAGAGCGGCGGCGCGGAGGCGGAGCCCCGGGGCTTCCAGGACGCGCGGCGCGGGCGGGCGCCCGCGGAGGGGAGGGAGGAGGAGGAGGCGGTGGAGACAGGGGACGGCGCGCTGAGGAGCCTGGCGTGCATGCTCCCTGGCGGAGG
The DNA here is from genome assembly GCF_000263155.2 of Setaria italica. Classification (NCBI taxonomy): domain Eukaryota; kingdom Viridiplantae; phylum Streptophyta; class Magnoliopsida; order Poales; family Poaceae; genus Setaria; species Setaria italica. Next base: position 12,427,292 of record NC_028454.1, on the reverse strand, counting down.
AGGGGTCGGTGGATAGGGTTCAAGCAGGGGGTTTAGTAGGGGGGCAGGTTCGGGCCTCGGGGGCGAGAGGTTAGGGACGGTCGGTCGCGGGCGCGGTGGCGGCGGCGCGGAAAGCGATAGGCTGCTTTTATCTCCGGTAACGCCATGGGCATCCGCTTTTCCGCGTTCGCCCTATACGGCTGGATTCCGCCTTGCAAGTTGCAACGCAGAATCTTTGTGCCTGAATTTCAACAAAAAGAAAGGCTGTTCTTGATAAATTTCCGGATCTTTATTCAAAAGATAAATTTCTGGATGATTCTGTTTCAAGATAGAGCCTTCTAACTTTTTTTTTTATAAAATAAAATACTCCCTCCGTTTATTTCTATAGGACGTGACGTGACATAGCACGATCTCCCAAATTACACTTTGACCGTTAATTTATCTTATAATATATTGATTATGGTTATAGATTTATAATATTGGAAAGTACACTTGATTACAAATTCAACCATTCCAAGTTTACATCATAAATAAAAATTTGTTGGTCAAAGATACCTTATACATATAAACGGAGAGAGTATACAATGAGGCTTCCGTGCAGACTTTTTTATTTTAGCCCTTTTCGTGAAAAATTTTCACAAATATGTTCCTGACGGAACTAATTCAAAAAATGGACCCATAGCTTGGCGTCAGGGTGGCTGGCACCAAGCTAACACGTCTTGGCGCTAGCCTCCATAGCGCAAGGTCCAGCCGTCATGACTGACGGGGCATCTGACGTGGTGGAGGCTTACACTAGGCTGGCTGGCACCAAGCTTCGAACATAAAGGCTGCGTCCCTTCTTCCTGCCCGACCCTTCTTCCTCCTATTTCTTCTCCCTCTCGGATTTTTTCTCTCCCCACTTCGTCCTATACTACGAATCGGCATATTTGATCTAAGAAACTTTGATTTGGTCCGTGGATCTTAAAGAGCAAGGTATCCTTTCTTCCTAATAGCTTTTTTCACATCGATTTGCTATATATTAGTTGGATTTTTGAACTTAGGGTTTAATTCAACCGTAGGATGCCGAGGTGTGGAAAAGCTAGGAAACTAAGGTAACCTCAACGTACGTAGTTATGTTATGTGTTCATTGTTGTGGATCAAATGGAAAACCCTAATTGTAGGTTTATTGTTAAGTGCTTTCGGTTCTTACAATAAAATAAATTAAATTGTAGTTATGGCACCAAGCTGACCGGAAATGCCTTCGACCCATTGCCTCTGCCTAGTTGTGTTCCATTGCCTATGTGCTTTTGCGTCGATCCTTACAACGTAGCCAAGTTCGATGAACATGACATGTATAGGCAGAGGTATTGGATGTGTTCCAACTTTAAGTTTGAGCCTACACTTCGTCAGCGCTGCATTAACAAGTTGGTAAGGAATTCTTGTTGTGTTATAATTATTTTCCATGTTTTTTCTAACAATTGCATTTGTTGCAGACCCCTCCACCGCTCTGTGATTTTGAGCAGTGGATCGACACTGAGATCAATCCTGAAGACAAGGAGGAGACGGAGGATATGTTGCGCTAGGATGCATAGAGGAAGGAGATGATGGAGAAGAGCCTCAGAGAGTAGGCTGCAGAAAAGGAGCACAAGGAAGAGGAGGAAAGGAGGTGTGTTGCTGCGGAAAGGGAAGACAGAGAGAGAAAGTTTGAGCGTGCGCGCTGAGCGAAAGCAGCGATTAAGGAGAATCCCGATGCCTTGAGGACGGGAAAGTGGGCTCGCTGCACTCAAGTAGTCTTCATTAGTTTCTAGTTCTATAGTTTATTTATCAACAATATTGTCTACTGTGGGACTTTTCATTATGTTGTCATGTAATGCACGTTAAATATGGGCATGCAAGTGGTAGACGACGTATGTTTATTTTGCGACGTAATGCACTTTAAAGTTGTACTCTTTAGTGAAATTTTCGCAAAAAATGAAAAAGGTACTTTTTCGTGAAATTTCGGCAGAATTTCTCCTATTTTTTGATGCAACCCATACATAATTATGAGATGAATACTTAACCTAGATACAAACATACAAGCATATGCCACATTCATAATAAAAATCCACAATAGTTCACAACAAAAGTCCATATACACAATAGTTCACAACGAGAAAGTCCAGAATAGTTAACAATGAACGTCCGTTCATAATGAACATCCACAAAGTTCATAATCAAAGTCCCCAATAGTTCATACACACAATAGTCAAACATGAAAGTCCATATACACAATAGTCCATAATAAAAGTCCACAAAGTCCATGAAAGTTCCAAACAATCGATAATGAAAGTCCATAAAAACTATAATGAAAGTCCATAATAATACAGTAGCATCTACCATAAAGTTCATAATAGTACACTAGCATCTACCACAAAGTTCAGAATAGTACCATCACCGCCTCCTAGTCTTACTCTTACCCTTGTGACCAAGAGCGTTGATGCCTAGAGTGTAAGGAGAACGTGGGCGACGTAGTCTAGTGCCTACAACCTGTGTAGGCTGAGTCAAGGGAGCGTCCTAGAGCTAAGACGGGTCAAGCTCCTCGGACCTCTAGTCCCCGTTGTCGTCATCGTCGTCGTCCTCATCCTCGGACGCAATTGCTCTGGACCCTGACGGGCCTTGTCTAGACGAACCAACGTCTCCTCCGCGTGGGGATGGAACGTGCACGTCTAGCATCATGGCTGTCCTGCAACCACAACGAGCAGTCGCACGATGAAGCCGACTTGACAGTCGTTGTTGTGCAAAAACTAGTTAAATGAAAGAATGTAACGTATTAACAAAGTATTTGAAAGAATATTTTGAATTTTACGTCTAGAAAACTTCACATCTCGTGGTCCGTAACTCTAGGACGGAAATGCTCAATGTCTCTAATCGAGTTTTGGAGGGTACAGCCCTGCAACAGATTTCCAAAATGATTAAGTCACTATGTCACTAAATAACTAAATGATCAAGTCACTAATTTACTAAGTCATTAAACCACTAAATGATTAAGTCACTAACCCATTAAGTCACTAACTCACTAAGTCACTAAACCACTAAATGATTAAGTCACTAACTTACTAACTCACTAAGTCACTAACTCATTAAGTCACTAAGCCACTAAATGATGAAGTCACTAAGTCACTAAGCTACTAAATGATGAAGTCACTAAACCACTAAATGATTAAGTCACTAACTTACTAACTCACTAAGTCACTAACTCACTAAGTCACTAAATGATTAAGTCACTAAGCCACTAAACTACTAAATCAATAAATGATGACTGGCACTAAGTCACTAACTAACTAACTCACTTAATCACTAAGTAACTTAACATAGAAAAGTAAGGCAATTGACTTACCATCCTATCCAGGATTGGTCCTGTCTCTACCTGCCTTCCTGCACGAGTACTTTGGTCGTACACCGTGTCTTCATCGTCAGACGACTGGATGTCGGCGTAGTCATATTGTGTCCATTGTACCCTCAGCCTGCTACACGTCGACCTTGGTACCAAGTCTGGTATCGCCTATACTCACTGTTTGTGTGCGGCTCGTTGTTCTCGTCCACATTGTCGGGGAACTAATCCCATTGCTCAATGTAAGCTTGGTGGAACTCGTGCCACTCAGAAACCTTTCTCTTCTTCTTACGATCCACCCTGCACGTCACATTAGATGTTATGAGTTGCCAAACTTTACTTAATGGTAATGGACCATCACAAGATAATTGAAATAGCAAAGCACCTACTTATGTAACTCCACTCTAGTCGAGATCGCAGGAGTTGGCCAAATCTGCCTTATCCCAAACTGACGTGCTACTCGATTAGGCATGTGGAACTCGACAGCATAGAAACATACCAAAGCGCACTTCATCCTGTATAAATCGTCGTCGCTCGCACACATGACGCTCACAGCAAAAGCAAGTGCCCCCTCTCCTTCGTACGGCTGCCAATCTACCTGCAACATGTCGAAACAAGATGTTAGCTGTTATACTAAAACAATAGAAAGCATCATTAGAAATAAAATTTACTTACACTATAAGTTGTGAGCGTGTCTAGCTCGTTAATGTAATCTAGGTACGCTCGCTCCAACCTCATGTGGCCAACCTTAACCTGGTCCCAAAGGTACGCCCACGTCGGCTGCCGTCTCGGTGGCTAACCTGGGAACCACGCTCGACGACCCATAACCTCGGGATGAGCAACTAGTAACGGGCCCACATCCACAACCGCAATAGGTACACACGCACCCACCAACTGACGCTGAGGTCGAAGTCCAACGGCACGCCTTGCACAGCTGCCGGTAAAGGAAACACAACACAGTTGAGCCCCAACTGTATTGACCCGCCTGTTGCCAGTCAGTGAGGCAATGGATCCACATTCAAGACGCAGTGTCACCCATGGCGTCTGGGAAAAGAACGCAGGCAAACAGGTGCAGGATCCACGCCCTGCAGTAGTGCCCAACTGTCTCCTCATCCGCGTCCTGGGGGCAATGTCCGAAGTGTTCTCGTAGTCAGGAGATTAGTACTCCAGATGTGCGAGCCCCTTGATCCTCCACCTCACGACCAAGGAAGGCCGCTACTCGTGCTCTCCAACCCTCTGACACGCACGGCCCAGTCACTGCGTTGCCGCGAATCGACAAACCCAACATCTTCTGGCAGTCCTGTAGCGTCACTATCATCTCTCCAAAAGGTAGGTGAAAGCTGTGAGTCTCGGGCCGCCACCTACATTGTAGACAAATATTACTTGTCAAATAGGTAAGGACACAAAAAAAATGAACATGAACGGAGGCACTAGACGCAAGATAATACCTGTCAACCGACGCAGTTATAGCCGCTGAGTTAAACTTGGGCAACCCACGACGAACCTGAAACGAGATGACATCTAGGCCCGCCATCTCTAGTAAAGGAGTGTAGACGTTGTCGTACTGCAACGCCAAAAACCCATCGTGGGCTCTAGAGCGAAGGAGCGAAAGGACCTGCATGCAAACAAATAAAGTGTTCCGTTATTTGAGGAACAACACGTGTACGCTTACAAAAATTAGATCAACATGTGTAGATTATTACCTCCCCCCCCCCCCGTTATGAGACGTCCTCGGTGGGTCTGGTCGTACGCCTGGTCAAGTAGGTGGAATTGCGTCGTCCTAGAAAAAGTCAATGACATATAAAATCAGTAAACAATGAAACATAAAGTTAGAGATGTACAAGTAAATGACACAATTACAATCATAAATTAATACACACATAATTAATTGAATGAAGAAGATACATATGAAACAATCAAAAGAACCATTAGTCGCACCTCACTAATCTGCCAATGGCAAGTGCGTGAATTATGACCCAGTCTACCGCACTTGCCGCACTCGTTCTGCTCGGGGTCAGTAAGAAATGATGTTGCTCTACCATGCCTCGTTCTTCTGGATACCTGATCCATAGTCATCTTGTGCCTCGTCCTCTTCCTTGATCCACGCTTATTCCAACGGTAAGCTGGATCTGCAATGTATTTTAGCCCATTATATGAAGGCCACTCTCTAGGATCCCGAAAAGGCACGAAGCGAGGGCTCCATGTGCGCACAAGTGTGTCTACACTGAACTCATGAGGTATCATGCTCTCGATATCTTGCGATGCCTAGTTGCTGCCACCAAATGAGAACATACGAAGTGGTACTGCCTTGGCTTACGACAAGTGCACTTGAAATCTCGGAGGACTACCACATGTATCCTCGACTCTCGGATCTCGCCGTCGGACGTTGTCCCATCCCTATGCTCCACCTGATAAGTCCCTGTGGCGAGGTCAAAACATTGAACCTCATGTGTGGCAACCCTTTCATTTGCAATGCTTAGGTGTCTCTTTGGTTTTTCAGCCCATCTCTCCCCAGCACTCTGCAACGCTTCTGCTTAGGCGTGTCTTTCATTGAACCACGCAACAAGCCTGTAGAAGGTGAATTGAACGATTGCGTTCACAGGCATACCACGTATCCCCAATAGCAACTTATTGAATGACTCCGCCACGTTGCTGCACTGAAACTCGTACCTTCATCCACCGACGTCGTGAGATCTAGTCCACTTATCCAAATCCTTCATCAAACCTACGAGCCATTATCTACCTTCTGCATTTGTTGCGGACCTGACCTGCTCCAACTTGCGTTGAAAGTAATAGTCCTCAAGCTGACGAGCCGCAACCTGAAACAGCTCAAAATTATCCTTCACACCATCCTTCTGAAGTAGGTTCTCGGCAAGGTGCCGAGTACACCAACGATGATGCAAAGGTGCATACCCCTCTATCTGCTCTTGCACGGCATTAAGTATGCCCTGGTGCCTATCAGATATGACGCCAACCTCCCTTCCAGGCCCAACCACATGTATCCGGACTAGTCTCAAAAACCATCCCCAACTGTCATTATTCTCCCTCTCAACCAATGCAAATGCCAAAGGAACCAGCATGTTGTTCGCATCACAAGATATGGCTATAAGAAGTGTGCCCCTATATTTACCAATCAAAAATGTACCATCAATAGAGAAGACGTGACGACAATGCCTAAAGGCCTCGACACACTGAGTGAAGCACCAGAACGCACGCCCGAATATCTGCCCCCATCCTTCCAAGCATTTGGTTTTGGGATGTACTCATAATGCATGCCTGGATTCACCGCTTTGATTGCATTGAAAAGCACTAGCAGGTGCTCATACCCAGACTCCCAGTCCCCATATATCATCTGCCACGCTTGCTGCTTAGCCCTCCAAGCTTTACCATAAGTTATCACATAACCTCCATAAATCTCCGCAACAGTTCTGACAATTGTCCTAACTTTCATGTTGAGTTGTTCCTGCAATATTCCCATCATCCGTTTGACAATTAGGGTAGATGTCAACTGCCGATGTCTTACTGTAAGCTCAAGATCAGCACAATTGTGTGGATCGATAACTTTTGTGATCTTCCACTTCCCGGTGATATTTTGCTTCCTTGCACAAATCCTCCATGGGCACCATTTCTTGTCACACACAACTCTGTAACAACGTTGCGCATATGAATGCAAGATCTTGTAAGGTCTCTTCCGTATCACCGCAAACGCCTACAACCACCTCCTCAATTTTGGGGAGGTCCTTGAATACCCTACCCTCCTCAATCACCATACTAGGGCCGGCCTCAGGAGCTTCTAGGAGCTCATCATCACGTCTTTCTGCAAACGCCTGATCGGAATGGGTAAGATTGCTGAACTCATGAACTCTCGGATCACGGCGGCCGGGGAAGATATGCTTGAACATCTCAACATCACTCTCTGTCATCTCTCCAACAGGACGATCATCATTAGAATCAAGATCCACTCCCATCTCATATGCATCTTCATCATTCATAATTTCAACACTATTGGAGCCACGCAATCCATCTCCACATTGCACTTGCGCAGCAACTGGAGGCACATCCACATTTTCAGGAATTTCTGCTGCAACATAAGTAGAAATATGAGTAAAGAACAAATTGATGGAACGAAGGGGGTTAGCTCCCAACAAGAAAAACTGATAAGACACTTACTAGGATGATTCGATGTCAAAAGAATCTCATGAGGAGAATCTGTCACATCATCAACAGTCCGACAAACATCTCCAACTACCTCATTGGGGGTAGATTCAGCATCGGGAACCGTAGGTGCAACCTCTACATCCATAATAGGTCCGGGATGGGAGGGTCGAAGTGTGCCCGCTAACCCATTGGTCGGGAAAACCGACGAGGAATTGGATCAACTAACCCCCGACGAACAACCACTTCCATACTTGGGGAATGGCTGTTCATAACCGTTCTCACATATTTCTCCCGCTGGTCTGCACACCGAATTGGGACCATCTTCTTTTGAATGTTGAGAAGGGAACCTAGGTGAAGTACGCCCTTGACTGCGATGTCATGATCTCCATGACAATGTAGCTCCTCCCGAGCCCTTGCAACCAACTCACTAAATGAGGGCTTCTCATCGAATATCACAACCTCGCATTGCATGGCAACAAACTTAACACATCCATAGTTATCCCTTTCCATGGTGCCTCCATGATATATGCTCACCACGTTGTCCATCTAGTACATAAACATAACGACGCACCATTCATTTAGTCTATAATAAATGAAGCATTCTAAGTACAAGGTCTCTAGTATGAAATGAGATACTATCAATTCATTACTAACTACTAAATACTACTAACTAACTATGTCACCTAATATGTATATATAACTACTTAACTAAATATCGTAATAACTATATTACTATGTAACTAACTATATATCTAACTACATAAACAAAATTACATACAAAGAAAATTCTAACTATCTATTTCTCTATCTAACAATTCTATCTTCTTATCTAGTTATCTATCTATAAGCACATCCACCTAGCTAAATAGTGTCATGAGTATTCTGTATTCCTTCTATCATTGCAATTCATACACAAAACCTACCAAATTAAATTAGTTTTCATATCTAACAATTCTATCTACTTATCTAAACTGTACCTAACGATTCTATCTTCTTATCTAGGGTTTATCTATCTAACTAATCAATTCTATCTAACTATCAAGTTATCTATCTAACTATTTTATCTAACAATTCTACCTACCTATCTAAATTCTACCTAACTATTCTATCTTATTATCTATTTATCTATCTAACTAATCAATCTATCTAACTATTCTACTAACTACCTAACTATTCTACTAACTAACTATTCTTACCTAACTCACTGTAGGGGATGGCGCACACGGCATCCACCGGCGGCCAGGGGCGGGGGCGGGCGCCCAGGGACGGGGACGGGCACTCAGGGACGGGGGCGGGCGGCCAAACCTCCACCGGCGGCCTGCCCAGGAGTGCGGCGGCCGGCCCCAACAAACGGCGGCGAGGGGCGGCGCGCGTGGAGGGTGGCTGCGGCGATGGAGGAGCAAGATAGCAAGAAAAGTTGGAATGAAGAAGCAAGAAAAGAAATGGGTGGCGTTCCTGCGGTAGCAGGCTTGGCACCAGGCTGCTAAGCCTTGGCGCCAAGATCTATGGCTCCAAGGTTTCGCCACGTAAGCCGTCAGCAGCTTGCCATGTAAGATCTAGGGGTTGGACCTTGGCGTCATGGAGGCTGGCGCCAAGACATGTTAGCTTGGCGCCAAACTATGGGTCCATTTTTGAATTAGTTTTGCTAGGGGCGTATTTGTGAAAAAATTTCGCGAAAAGGGCTAAAATAAAAAAAGTCAGGGCTTCCGGGAGGTGATGTTTTTACAGTTGGAAAGAAATTTGCGGTGGGACACTTAAACTCCTGGTTAATCTATCTATGCTCTGCTTTATCTCGAATTAATTTTAAAAAAAACTGCATTAACTCTTCATCTCGTTTTGATTGATCTCGTTCATGGAATCAGATTATCAGAGAGAGTAGAGGCCATACGGGCGGGCCTCAAATAGCACCGGTCTCGGCCCAGCTAGGCTGCATGAGAATTCTGCTGCTGGTCCTCGGTGGCTCGGCCCGCCAGAGAATTCTCCCCAGGGCCTACGCTAAGACCCTACTTAACCAACAAGTAACCATCACAATTCACAAGTTGAGCTCGCAAATGATGATGCGCAGCAGCAATCAATCAGGTGAGAGGGACGAGGCGAGGCCACGAAGCTGCACAGTGAAAAGTGCAGTGACCCTTCCTGCCAAAAGAGAGGAAGAAAAGGCACGGGCGGCACATCCCGATCCCGGCAATGATCCCCAATCAAGGCCTCGCCCAAACTTCCCGTGAGCCTCCCTCCCTCGCCGTCTCTTTCGCGCAGGCAACGCAATGATGCGGCGCGGGGCACTTGCCGGCCGGCTTGCCGCCGAGTCACCCGCCGCAGAAGCTTGTGGATCTCGTTGCACGTACGGTGCCACGGCATATGGACGCAGCAGCAGCGCCCGTGATTGCCCGGGCTCCGCCCCGGAGATCTTTGCCTTTTTTTTTTCCTCCCGGACCCTGCGATTTTAACCGCACGTTCATGTGTCTGGTCATTTTGAGCCAAGCTACGATGTTTTAACAAGGGGGGACAAAAACGAAAGCAAATTTTGTTTGTGTGTAATTGGCCGCCTTTCTGCTTGAGCTCAGTTACAATGGCTTTGATTCTCTCTACTTTCAGTTTCTTTAGATGCTGGTTTTTATACTTCCAATTTGCGTAAACAAAATTGCGGTTACATTCAATTTGCAGAACGAACAAAGTAGCTTTATTGCTTTGTTACAATGCTTTCAAAGTACCAGTGGTACTTGCATGTCCTTTCTTATCCTTCTTACCAAAAAAATTAAATAGATTTACACATAATTAAAAGGGCATTATAGTAATTTTTCACTATTTTTGTTACTTGGTTCCACCAAATTGGTACTTCTTCGTACTTCTCTGTAGGTACTTCATGGTACTTACTTTGTTTCCACCATTCGATTTCATCGGATGGACGTCTCTCATTTTTTTTCAAGCACTCTAAAATTTCTCTTATTTTTCAGTTTGCTAAGTATATTCATGTCTTTCTGCTGTTCGTGATCCTGAAGAAGGCAAGAAGCAGGCAATCATTTGCATTCATTTTCAAGAGAGAAGATGTGTTGCGCAGTTGCAACTTGCACTTCGTTTTTCCTTTGCGATACAGTTAATCAATGTTTTTTCCCACGAATTCATCTCAGCAGGATTATATATTACTATTACTCACGGACTGGAAAAATCGAGCAACAAGAAACATTACCATCTGGCTCACGAGCGCACTGATGAGATGGGCATGAGATTGCGTACCATCTCGCCAGCCAATTCGATCCCAGCCGCAGATCCCGAGTGATCTAGGGCTTTCAGGCGTCCTCGTTCCCTCTCCTTCCCCTCGCCTTTTATTTCCAGATCGATCGTGTCACGAGCTAACGACGCATCTCCTCCACTAATCTATTGCTTTTTCTGCGCACGGCAGTGACATGACGTACTCATACTGCGTAGCCTCGGCTCGGCTGTATATAAAGATCGCTTCTGTACACTGCCATAATCCAAATTACGTTCGAGCAAAGCCAATACTGAACTGCTAATCATTGGCAACTTCTTCCTCGATCTGTACTGATACTTAGAGATCGTTAGCTACCACTTTCGATAAGAGTAATCTTTGATTTGGTGCGTGATCCAGATCGACCAATGGCGCCAAACGGAGACGCAGCGGTCGCGGCCGCACCGGCGCCGGCGCCCAAGGCGGCGCGGCGGCAGTCGAAGCCGAGGAGGATCTCGATGGAGGGGCTCCAGCGCGCCATGTCCGACCTGGCCCTGGAGCTGGCCAGGGACAGGAAAGCCGCCGACGCTGCCAGGGCCACGCCGCCGCCGCCGCCGCCGCAGCAGCAGCTGCCGGCGATCACGGAGCAGGTGGAGGACGCGCGGTGCGAGTGCTGCGGCATGCAGGAGGAGTGCACGCCCGAGTACGTGCGCCGCGTCCGGGAGCGCTACTGCGGGCGTTGGGTGTGCGGGCTGTGCGCGGCGGCCGTCAGCGGCGAGGCCGACAGCCGCCACGGTGGACGCACGGAGGAGGCGCTGGTGGCGCACATGGCCGTGTGCGGCCGCTTCAACCGCGTGGGGCGCGCCAACCCCGTGCTCATGCAGACGGAGGCCATGCGGGAGATCCTGAGGAAGAGGTCCAGGTCCAACAGCCCCAGGGACCACGGCCCGGGCGGCGCCCTCGCCAGGAGCTCCAGCTGCATCCCGGCCATTACCAGAGACTTCAACTGAGCTGCTGTTGCTGCTTCTTGGGGCGCATAAAAGCTTCAGCTTCATTAGCTAGCTCGGCATGGGTGATCACGGCTGGGCATGTATCTTTTGTAGCAGTATGTGTCGAGTGTCGACATGATAGTTAAGTTTGTAATTTGTAGCATTTTGTTGGATGTCGTCCAGTTTTTCATTAAGAGAGCAAATTTTTTTCTTGGTTGTGCTACGTTTTAGTTGTACTACGCACATGAATACTGACAAAAAGTTGTGAATATCCAATTTGTTCAGAGCATCATATATAGAGGCATATATTATTACTCGGGAAAATTAGTTCTGTAGTATTGGAAGATTGCGACTTTCGAAAAATAACATTGAAAGAGTTTGTCCCATAAACTACCACTGAAAGATTGAAACAGTAACTGAAATTAGCATTCTGTTAGATTTTGGCACAAAAGGTGTTAGTTGGGATAAAAATACCCCTGACCTTACGTTTCACCCGTAGTAGGACATAAACGATGACACTTTCAACACACTTTCAACAGAAAAATTATCTCTCTTCCACCATCTATTTCAGCATACCTTAAATCTGGAATAGGCGACACAGAAAGACTAATTCAGCTGACTGAATGCTTATCTGTGACAGTGATAGAACCACTTCCCTTGAGAGTTGAGACTCGATCTCTCTTCTCGATTCATGCTCCAGCAAATTGCAAGCACAACAGGTAAGCCAACATGGCTTTTAGCCTCTACAGTTAGTTCTTCCACGTGATGTCAGAAGTGATTCGTGCAGGCAAGCAAGGATCACTGACGACACTAGAAGGTAACCAGACCAGATCTTGCTTAGGCGGATCTTCGCTCCCACAGCAGGGACGGCACGGCACCATGCCTAGTAGAGGACCGGAGGTCCGGCGACGCCGTTGGAGAAGAGCCAACGTCGCGGTTGCAGATGGCGCCGTCGCACGGTAGGGCTGTCGGGCGAAGGGACGGCGGCGTCTTGGCCCACGCGTGAGGAGGATCGAGATGCGCCCGCGGTAGGATTTTGGGAGGATTTTTGTTGGTCTTTGGAACCTAGGGGTAGAAATGTCATTTCATGTCCATGTTATGCGGTGAAAAGATATTCTCAGTGAACAAATATAATGGAATACTACTTTTAGTTAACGTTACTAACTTTCAATGTTATTTTACGGGGACAAACTCTTTCAGTGATATTTTTTCGGAAGTCGTGATCTTTCAATGGTACTGAACCAATTTTCCCTTTATTGTGTGTGTTAGTTATCTATTAATAAATTATGGGGCAAAAAATGATCGAATAGAAACCCGTAGATCTTTAATGACGGTGTCAGTGCTTTTATATAAGAGAGGCTCAAACCCTAATGGTTTCTCATTCTTGCAACGCCTCCTTCCTACCTTGGGCTCTTTATCCGTCACCTCTTATTTACCGTTCCAGTACCAGTAGGAGAATTTGTTCACTGCGGCCCTTCCTTCACCTCCCACCGTTCCTCCACGAGATCCTTCTTTTGATGATATTTTGAAGGAACGTGGGGAGGTAGAGAGAGGGAGAGAAGGCCTCCCATGAGTACATAACTCAACCATAGTAACAATAATGCCTCGTTAACTGTTATCATCTTGCGGTGACGACGCCTTGTCGTCCTACCCGCCTAACATCGAGCTAGCAACCTCTACATCCGACTGCTCTCATTCCCAACCTCTAACTCGCTAACCCAGCTAATGGAGGTTGTCGGACATAGAGGAGAGGGACTTTAGGACAAATCAAGTGTTCAAAATCGCAAGTTATGTAAATAGGTGGTATGTGAATAGCAAATTCTTACCGGATTCAGTCCACGTAGGCTGCATCGCAGCTTTCCATGCCGGTGTTGTTCTGATGTTGCCACAAAGTGAAGTCTGAATTTACCAACATTCCATGCACATCATTAAGCTTTTTATGGATAATCCCCACGCTCATTGCAATCTTTGCTCCCTAGCGTGTTGAAAGAAGAAAACAAGTTATGTAATTCCGAACCAGCCAATATATATTCATGCCTTAGTAACTCCAGTTTTGCTATTCTATGGTATCTTATCACGTTGATGGGTTGCATCGTTGTCGTACAAATTAACAAACTCCATGCTCTCAGTAATAAGTAAGGTGAATTAATCGCTATTACATGTGCAGGTAAAACTATATAAGCAAGGAGGGAGACAGTATCATTCACATATAGAGAATTCTTCAGTTGCACGTACAGCTATATAAGCAGGAGGTAAACAGTAGATAGTAGTAGGGGGCCAATGCCCCCTCAATTCTCTGTATACACAAATATACAAATAATAAGACGAGTAAAAAGTTATGTTTAGTCTTCTTTATTTAAAAATTACATTTGTACACAAACAACCTAATTGACTAGAAAGTAGAATAATCTTCCCTAGCATCGTCCATCTGGCCACAGTGGTGCCACCAAAGTGTCCATATTTTCCATGTCTCATCTATCGTCAGCAACTACCCACTCATGCACTCCTGCATCACCGTCACATTGCGCTTTCTGCTCTCCGTTGGAGATGCAAGAGTACTGTTTCTACACTCTAATCAAGTCATGGCGGTTTGGCATTTCATTCAATAGCTTTGGTTCTCGAACATAGCGTGGGCCGCCCAGCCGTGCCCCGCTAGAAATGGCCTGTCACTGCAATTCCATGGAATATTCGGAAGAACCGCGATGCCAAGGTGTTCATAAATAATGTCCTTTCACCACCAGAGGTAGCATATAAAGCTCCTCTGGACTCATGGCCGGAGCCGATCAAGACCAGTGATTCGGCTGGTTTGGTCGTGGGCCTGAAAATCAAATGGACGCTGAAATGCCTAGATGTACGCAAAGCTTGTGGGCTTTGTGTTCTGGTGGAGAGAGTTGCCCAGCTAGGCCGTTGGCCCATGGGTCCTAGGCTCCTATCTACGTCAGGACTCAGGAGAGAGGAGGAGACTCGGCGGTCGGCGTTGGCCTTGTTTGCCCTGCTCTGCTGCTCCGATTGAGGGTTTTTTTTTTGTTTTGGATAAAGGTGCTCCGATTGAATCCACGAGGTCCGCCCGTGGTTGCTGAGCCAAGCCAAGGGAACATGGGCGACCGTATCCGATCCACGAGCAGATGCAGACTGGAGGCAGCTCCCCTGAATTGGTACAACTACCTAATCCTCTCTGACCTTTTTTTCTGCCTGACGGCGTTCAAATTATATGAATTCGCCGCTGATTATTATTCGAGACGAACTTGGACCGTGTAGTTTATGACAGTCCACACCTCAATTCATATACTGTACATACTACACCTAGTACAAAGTTTATTACTACCATATACTATACTAGTAGTAGAGTTTGTTTATCTGACAACTGACGGAGAGACGGGTATGTAGGACGTGTGGGTCTGCAACCACGTCCATGTGAGGGGACATCATCGGACCGACGACCCGCCGGATTCGTCGGCCGGCTAGTGTACATCGGCCAACCACGTCGGCCGACGTGATTGACATGCGTTGAGCTCCCGGGATCTTCAGAATCCTCCTCGAGCGCGACGACCTGAATATTGTCTGAACCTTATCCCCTGGACACGCTTCTTATTACAGCACAAGTAGTCGCGAGCCAGATTTTCCTTCAACAAGAGGGCAGCCACCTTACTTTTTCTTTGTTTCCTTCCTCTTCTTCTTCGTCTTTTTTTTTTGAGGGACTGGAAAGATCAAAGAGCAGGTTAGTATTCTGTGAACGAAGCCCATCCAACCCAGCTGATCTATTGTCACTGTGTTCCTTTTAGCCGAGTGACCGGACCCGGCACGCCACCGGCCGGCTACCGAGTTGGCGAGTTGCAACACCGGACGGGTCTGTCTGGCTACTGGCTTTAATTCATGTGGCGTCGTCGTCTGCCGACGTCACGCGCCCTCGCGCCGCACATGCCTAGCTGCCTCCCAATGATTAGCCGCCGCTCGCTGTTGGTTCCCCAGGACTAGCTAGCGGGCCAAGCCAAGCGCGGTGCCGCAGCCCGCAGGACCGAGCCGAGCGCAGCGAGCGCATCCGCCGAACCCGAACGTACGCGCGCGCAGGCGCAGCGCGTGCCATCGCCATCGCGATCACGGCCGGCCGGTGCCGCCCGCTGTTTCCACTTCCACCCGCGGATCATCTCGAGATCTCCTCTCCCCGTGCGGTGCTGGCCAGGCCCCTGCTCGCTTGCCGATCGCTCGCCGCCCAGATTTTCCTGCGCTTCTTCGTTCGTGGCCTGCGTCGTCGGCTGGAGAGGGGCCGGCCGGGACGGCGGTCACGCATCGCCCACGAGCCGCCTGGCGACGCGAGACGTGGAAATTTTTACTGCTGCGCGCGCCTCGCTTTCGCCGGTGTTGATTATTAGGGCCTGTTTAGTTGGAAATTTGGGAGGGGCAAAATTTGCATTTTGTCATAAATGCGCAACTGTATCATTTCGTTTGTATTTATGAATTATTGTCCAAATATTGACTAATTAGGCTTAAAAGATTCGTCTCGCAAAGTACAACAAAACTGTACAATTAGTTTTTGATTTCGTTTACATTTAGTACTCCATGCATGTACCGCAAATTTGATGTGATGAGAAATCTTCTTTTTACATAGTGCTAAAGTTAGGAATTTAGGAGTAACTAAACAAAACCTTAGTAGCGCACGGCGCGGGCCTTGCCGATGAGAGTCGTTTGTATACCCAGGAGTCCACAGGACACTTGGAGACCGACCGCCTGCATGCGGTGTGTGGCAGCTGGGTGCCTACGACGCACGGGTCGCTCGCAGCGCGGGGACGAGCTAGGCGTCGAGTGATGAGAGCATCGCATCACATCACATCGATCATATGCCGTGGCGTCGGCGTCGGCGTCGGCGTCGCGTTCCGCTGTGCGTCGGTCACCGCCGTGTTGTGTTGTGCCAATAACTACGGCAGAGGCGGACACCGCCGGCTGAAGGTGACCTCTCTCGCTCGCTTGGACGATCGACGCCGCTGCTCGACTTTAATTTTTCTCGCATCATGTCACCAGACGCCTGCTGAACGATCAACAGCATATTCTGCCACGAACTCTGTGGCTATGGATGCTTCTAGACTCTAGAGGTTGTGGCTCTGCCAGCAGATTGTGTCTTGCCCATTGCTTCGTGGTTCGTAATGACTACTTCCTCCCTAGTAAATTACCATTAAAATACATAACTTTTATTACGTATCTACTATCTAGATACACGTACATTTAGGTTATAATTTAAAAAAAACTAAAACGAATAGTAAATTGGAATGGAAGGAGTATTTACCATGCTACTCGCCAGCTTAAAGTTCCCTCATTGTAATTGCAACCGCCAAGCATGCCAGTATTTGGTGTTACACATCATTTTGGTTTAAATACAACTTTACATGATGATAATAAACAATCAGCCACACAAGACTCTCTTGAGACCTCCGCGTCGCCCTCCCTTGGGCGACTCGGAGGGCGATACGCCGCCGCCGCCACCACCGGCCCCCGAGCAACCGCCCTCGTCGGTTGCTGCCAGCCCCTCTCCTCCCACTTCTCCCTCTGACCTCCCCCCTCCCCCTTTTCCTCTCCACACTTGCACACGCCATGAGTTTAGGGAGTGTTTGGATCCTGAGCTAAAGTTTAGTTCATGTCACATCGAATATTCGGAGGCTAATTAGGAGGACTAAATATGAGTTAATTATAAAACTAATTACACATATGGAGGCTAAACGGCGAGACGAATTTATTAAGCCTAATTAATCCATCAGTAGCAAATGGTTACTGTAGCAGCACATTGTCAAATCATGGACTAATTAGGCCTAATAGATTTGTCTCACCGTTTATCCTCCATCTGTGCAATGGGTTTTGTAAATAGTCTATATTTAATACTCCTAATTAGTATCTAAACATTCGATGTGACAGGGACTAAAGTTTAGCCCGGGGATCCAAACACACCCTAGGTTGCTCGCCCTTCCCCCGGTCACCAGTCTTCCCGCTGGCGAGGGCTACTATGGCCTGCAGATCCGAGGCCGCCGGGCCCGGATCCATGCTCTCCTGGGCTACCACACTCCCTGTTGCCGGAGGGTGGTCAAAGGCACGGTCGCCGCCGTTGAAGGGCGCTGAAGGGTGTCACCGTCGCCGGAGGGGCCCGTCTCTCTCCCCACCGGCTGGGGCTCCCAAGGCCTACTAGCCTACTGATCCGCCGCCTCGGGCCCCGGATCGAGGCTTCCTGGTCCCGGGCTGCTACTGGTCGAAGGCGGCTGCCATCGTCGGTGGGGCCTACCTCCCTCCCCATCGTAGACGCCATCTTAAGGCAGACTGCCTCCCTACCACCGCCACCCCTTCAATTCTCATTGCACCTGGTGGGCTACGTCTTGCGTGGTGGTATGCTGGCGGCGGCGGTGGTTACGAAGTGTGGGGAGTGGGATCTAGACGAAAGCCCTTGCCTGCATACGGGCCGATGACGGCGACATTCGGATGTCGTTTGTCTCCTTGGAGGCATCATTCGTTCCCCCCTCCCCTCTCCCTTGTGCTCCTGAGCCCGTCAGTGGTGCCCGTGCCACCGCTCATCAATCTCGTTTGGACACTGAGCAGCATCGCAGTGGAGATGGTGGTGGCCTTCTACTCTGCCCGAGAAGAGTTTCTGCCTCTGCTTTAATTTGTCCATCGTCGCTTGGTTGCTCTTGGCGGATGCTTTTGCGGTCACTCTTTGTTGGCGGATGCTTTGCCGCCCATGTTCTCTTCAATAGCGGATACTTGGCCGCTACTATCTCGTGGTGGTTGGTTTGCTTCATACGGATGCTTTGCCGTCTTGATGCTAGTTGGGTGGATGATTTTGCCACCACTGCTTGCTAGGCGGATGCTTTGCTGCCGGGGTCGTGCTTCTTGAGGCGGATGCTTGGCCACCGTGGTCATTTTTCTAGGTGGATGCTTTGCCACCTTCTCGTTGTGTGTGTGGGTACTAGCTGTTAATCTCGTCAACGTTGTATCTTTTGCAGGATCAGGTGGTTGTCTTTTAGGTTGGCAGGGTGGGTGTGGATCCCTCTTTTTCTTGTTCCTGTGTTGGGTTACTTGCCACTTTCTTAGTGGTGCGATGTATTTCTGCGCTATGAGGGTTCTCTCAGTTGCGTCGCTGTAATTCTCTTCCTCTTAATGAAATACGTGCTAAGATACGGTCACGAAAAAACAATCAACGACACGTGTTATTTTTCTTAATTTTAGCAAGAAGGACCATATGACTTCTTTTTAGTCCCTTCTACCTAATATAAGTGGAAAAAAACACGGTTTAATTATAAAAAAAACCCTAAGAGACTGAAGCTCATGGTTGTGACATGGATCCCATATCTCCACTAGAAACCGAGGCGCAGCGTTGCCACGCCAACTTTGATTAGGCCAGTGTTTCTGGCTCAGTAGTTGTCCAAAGTTAAGAATACTTGCTCAAGACTTACATACTGCTTAGCGCTATATTAACATAATAATAGAAGTGACTGTGATATGATCTGTTATTATACATAACAAAAGATTAATCTAGTTGGCGTGAGGTTGTACAACTCCAAGGACAGTTTGGTCATGCTATACCCGTACGTGGTGTGGCCCAATCCCGTATGTGCTTGAAAAAACTAATCAATTAACCTTGAAACCATTCAAAACCTGCAAATAGTAACGAGGAGTCACATATGAACTGCTTGCAGACATTTCAGGCTATGTACTCCCTCTGTTTTTATTCATAAGGCGTACACACATATCAAGATTCAAATTTTGTATTTGACCAATAATTTGACTATTAATTTTTTATTTTTATAATGTAAACTTTATATGGTTGGATTCGTAATCAAATATACTATACAATAGTTATAAGTAATAACCATTCAACAATATAATATAAGATAAATGGATGGTCAAAGTGTTATTTGGAAGATCGTGTCAAATCATACATGGATTATAAAGACGAAACAGTTTCAGTAGGTTACACATCTCATTCACTTATTATCTAAGTATGAAGCAGTGGGTAGACTCCTCAAAGGATGTGCTGTAGATTCAGCATGCAAGCTTTTAAGGCAAACTTTGTATCTGAAAAATTGGTCATACGAAATTGATTTATTTTCTTTTTGAATATCTAAATATGACTGATTATTGAATAAAACTCAATTATTGGCAAATCTCTGTTTATCTTGACAGAACAAGGAGATATATATTTTTGTTAAAATATATAATTCATTTAAGCTTGAAATGGACTTCTCAATGAGGTAGTTTTTTCTTCCCGTGGTAAAGAAACAAATAGCTAAACCTGTTGAAATTACCCTTGCAGAACTGAGAGGATTAGCATCAACCCTTTTACTTGTCTTGGGAGTAAATGTGGATCAGTACACCGAAAATAATATGTTTAGGGGACTATAAACAAAATATCTCAGTTTCTAAAAAAAATGCATGTAATTGGCATCCTAGCATTTAAGCTTTGATCTTAATCAGACTGCATGATCCGTCAGCTTTAAAACTGTTACTTTCTTGAACATACATGATAAATCTCGTCCCTTGTTTATGTTTATAATAAATGTCTTTTACATTGGTGTCTGAATTTAAACATAGTAATCCTTATATATATATGTCATCTTTTGAACACCTAAGAATTCAAAACCAATAAAGACCGTAAATTACTTATGACCTTAGACGTTTGGTTTCTCGAGCTAAAGTTTAGTCCGTGTCACATCGAATATTCGAAGGCTAATTAGAAGAACTAAACATGAGTTAATTATAAACTAATTGCACAGATGGAGGCTAAACGACGAGACGAATCTATTAAGCCTAATTAATCCATCATTAGCAAATGGTTACTGTAGCAGCACATTGTCAAATCATGGACTAATTAGGCTTAATAGATTCGTCTCACCGTTTAGCCTCCACCTGTATAATAGGTTTTATAAATAGTCTACGTTTAATACTCATCTAAATATTCGATGTGATAGGTGCTAAAGCGAAGGAAACCAAACGCCCTCTAAGAGTTAACTGTAACTATGTGCCCAGATTAACTCTGAATCGCTTCCAGCTCTTAACAATAGGGTTGTTCGGCTGGACTTATAAGCCGGCTGAAAAGTTGAAACGGCTGATTTGTTGTGAGAGAAAGACACTGTTCGGTGGCTGAGATAAGGTGAAGCGAACAGAGCGAATAGTAGAGTGGATTGACCTTGGCATGCTGGTATCAGGCATTTAGGGATGATACAGCTCCTATGCTTGACACTGGCACTAATCTTGTTCTGACTGACGCAATCAAACTATCTAATCAACTTTATGGCGCACTCCCTTTAACTCAGGACTCTATGCTATCATGGACCTTTGGCAAACTTTGTGCAGCACACCTTGACCATTATTTCAGAAAATAAAAAGATTGCCAAAATTATTACTTTACTACTAGGGAAAAATATTTCTTTAAAAATCCTTGCATCATTCTCCGCTTCCAAGTTTCTGTAAATTAAAAAGTATAAGAGGGCTTAATTACGTAACAAAAATAAAGGTTTGTACTGTGCACAATTGTTATATTTGTGTGGCATTTGGTCGAGCTAGAATCAATTGGACCTGCTGCTGGTGACCGGCAGCGCAGGTTGCTGGACCTGATTAGTTGCTTGGTAGATTGCAATAATGGAGGAGGCCTAGATGGAAGGATCACGTTGGTGTCTTCGCGTGTTGCCTTGTCAGGGACTTCTTCGTTGGATGGTTTGTTTCCTCGGCAGATCGGAGCTCGCGTACTAGTGCTAGTAAGAGTGTAGGCGAAGGACCTGGCGAGCAGTAAAAAGGCACGGCGATTTATCTGGCCGGGTTAGCGCCGCCAGGGAAGCGTCGCCGCAGGCGTCGAGTACTCAGGAAGGGCCTTGAAGGCCAGGAAACGCTAGCTGATGGACCTGTCAAGGAACGGCCCGATTTTTAGCGCAGATGATCCAGCGGTCTAAAATTACTGTAGAAGTGGCCCAATATATGTGTCAGGTTTCGGTCATTAGAGGATGAGTCCTGCCATGAATGATCAGCAGCTGTGCCGTGGACCCGCAGTAGCGTGTGGGCCCATCGGCCAGCCGATGGCTTCAACCATTTTGCCTCCCGTCCCACGAAAGGCGAGAGCGAAACGAACGGAACGGGGGAGAGCGCAAACCGACTCGTCGATCCAAGCAAGGCCGAATTCCAGGAAGAAGCCAGCCGCGCGTCGTCTTCCTCCCTCGTCGCTCCCTATAAATACGCGCGACCGCGTAAGCCGCGAAGAAAAAGTAAAAAGGGAGGAGAAGAGAACTAGGACCGACCAGCGGCGGGGCGGCGATGGAGAGGGGCGGTGGCGGCGGCCGCGGGGACGAGATGATGATGACGTCGGGCGCGACGGGCCGGATCGTGCCGGTGTTCCGCTCCGTGCTGTCACGGCGCGCGCTGCTGCGCGTCGCCGTGGCGCTGCACTCGCTCTTCATCTGGCTGCTGGTCCTCGTCGGCGAGCTCCGCCGGCGCCGGTCGGTGTCCGAGGCCGCGGCGGCGGACGCGGGGGCCGGGACGACCTGGAGGGCGCGGCGGCGGCAGCGGCAGGCCGCGGAGGAGGAGGACGTGAGGCGCCGCAGGGCGCTCGCGGAGGAGGTGGCCATGGCGGAGGACGCGGCCGCGGAGCAGGGGACCAGGTCGGACACGTTCCTCGTCGCCGGTGCCAGGAGGAACGCGCTCTTCTGCCGGCTCTGGGCGCCGGCCTCCAAGGAGATGAGGTGAGCGCGCCGCGGCGTTTGCGATTAATTAGCTTCCTTGGTGGTTCCGGCTGTGGAAAAACTGGCCGTCTCTGTTTTTTTTTGTTTGTTTCTGGAGGTTTCGTTTTCACCGCAGGCATTTCTGAGTTTTAATTTTTTTCATTTCATTGGTGGGGTGGTGGGGGAGGGTACTTTGTGGCTGTGATTTCACGCAAACTGGCCGCTCTCGTGTGAATATCTTTGCATCATTTTAGTTCTGTCCGTGTCTTTTCCTTAGGTTTCGAAGTTTCTTTCGGCATTTTATCGTGAACTTTATGGGATTTTTGGTTCATGAACGATGATCCCGGAGAAAGTCGAAACTTTTATCCATTTTTTTTTCCCCAAAAAGCAGTCTTTTGTTCAATTTACTCCTGGATTTCGGCCTTTGATGGCGATTATTGGTTGTTGTGAGCCTCGATATTGTGATTTTGAACTGTTCATATACAAATAGCAAAGCGCCATGAGCACCTATTTAGGGTTTTGATCATCAAAGAAGAGTGTTTTACACGACACCTGATGCCATTAGCCAAACTCTGTAGAGCTTGTGGTTACTTCTATCTTAGCCTCGCAAAAGTCAGAATAAAGACTTGCCGTGGAATTCACGTCAAGTACATCCACTTTGCGCAACGTCAGTAATTCAGTATTCTTGCATTCATCGCACCGCCTGGGATTGCATTGAAGCTGTTGATTACGCCATCTTTTCCTTCATTTTGATTCTGGTTCTGTTGCAGTTAGGTTGTTGGCTGGCTGTAAGGTCAAATGGATTGGTTGTCATGCTTTTGCACATGAGTTGTCCTAAAAACCGGACTGTTTGGCTATACCTGTCATGGATTCTTATTCCGAGGATATGGCTAAACTTGTGAGAGCCTAGAATGCATAGAATTTTCTGGAACAGCAAGCAATTTATGAATAGTGAAAAAGAGGGCAAAGAACCTTTATACATTACTGAACTTTAGAATCTAGATGGACAACTAAAGTGCAATGAATTAGCAGAATTAAAGCGGTGCCTTGTCTGCAATATTGGAACTTTTGCTCTATCATATCTGTCAATGCTCCATGATTATTTTTTTCTCTGAATGATAAGGGCTTCTGGCTCAGAACTACTTAGCTATCAAGAAAAAGGCACAGAATTTTTAATAAAATCTGGGTGATGATATCTTTTATCCAGATCATCTGTGGGACTTATTCTTGTCATGCCTCTGTGCCTAGTTGCATGATCTATGTTCTCAATTTTATAACACCATAGTCAAATGTCCACCAAACAAAAACTGAAAAAAAGGCAGGAAACCGGTTTAGGTAATCCACCACTCCTAATGTTTCTGGTTAAACTATGTTTGGTATTGTTACATCATCTGATGACGTGGTTCGAACATCTCATTTATCCTCTTTTGTAGTACATTGGAAATGTGAAGTATGATTTGAACCTTCGAACGTTGTTCTGAGTGCTAATTGTATGTCCCATTGTGACACAGTTATGCAATTGCTTTCCTGTGAAATCTTAACTGATTAGTCTTTCCTCTCTTACTTCAGGGGCATTTTGGTCATCATACATGGTCTGAATGAACACAGGTTAGGAAATCATGCTGAGTCCTTTTTGTCATCGACTTGTGATGTATTTCTATGTACTTCCCTTGTATTCAAAACCATAATTTTAATATCATTGATCTGCAAATTTCCAGTGGAAGGTATTTGCACTTTGCTGAGCAACTGACAGCATGTGGCTTTGGAGTGTATGCAATGGATTGGATAGGTAAGGAGCACTGCTTTGGGTATTCTGAACATGCATATGCTGTCTGAGATATGTATGGTTTGGCGAAAGATTGGTGCTTCACTTAGAAACAAAGAATGGAGGATCAATCAGCTTCAAAGCTAGTTAGAAATTTTACCTGATTGTTTCTGCTACCTGATTGTTTCTGTTTAATGTTACCAAAAAGGATAAGGCAAACTTCATTTCTATCAACTGTTAGTTTTTTATCTCTAATGTCACCATGCTTATAAACTATTCACACTTGTTAGCAAGGCTGTAAAGTAGCGTGACTTTATCTCCGTTCATTTTGCAATCAGTTTTGCCTTGTGAACATATGACTATTTTGTGTTTGCATCAAACGTCAACAGGCTAACTCTTGCTTACTATGCGTGACAGGGCATGGTGGGAGTGATGGCCTGCACGGCTATGTGCCTTCACTAGATTATGTTATCGAAGACATAGTGAGTCTCTATTTCTGCCTAATTCGTACTTCTGTCCCTGATGTAATACTTGATTGACATTAGTATTTTTCAAACAGGAAGTACTTCTTGACAAAATTATGATGGAGAATCCAGGGGTCCCTTGTTTTCTTCTGGGTCACTCTACCGGTGGAGCTGTAGTCTTGAAGGTACGCAGTTATGAAATTGAACAGTATTTATCTACCGTATTTAGGCAAGGTTTAGACACTGACCCTACTTCTCTGGGCCTGTGAACAATGGATACCCTGACGGGCAGAGAAATGGTGCAAAACCTTAACAAAGTAGCCTGGTTGAAAAATGGTTTGGCTGCAGATTCTCATTTTACACGTTTGATGTCCGTTTCTTCTTTCATTGTGCTCATCACTAGCTTACAACTTGGCAGGCATCTTTGTACCCTCATATCAGAGAGAAACTGGAGGGGATCATCCTCACATCACCGGCTCTGCGTGTGAAACCTGCCCATCCTATTGTTGGGGTAATGCAACTACTCTGTTTTCCTGTTTGTTCACAACTGAAGTCCATATGACATTAAAGTGTACTTCAGATCAGCAAGTTGGCCATTTACTAAATAATTCAGCATATCCATCATTGAAAAAAAAGTTGATTTATGCTTATTACCATTTCAGTACCATGAAACTTCTCTGTAAGACAGTGACGGTTATAGATTATTGAACACTAAAGCACAAGGATACACCTTCTATGACTCACTTTTTAAAGATCAGTTGAGGCAAGGCATGTACCTTGTTTTTCGCGTCGTCACTAAAAACAAATTCTTTATTAGTAAGCTGATAAGCTCTGACCTGATTTCATCGTGAAGGCCGGCATTTTTCTAACACAGCAGTATTGTGTTCTGTTTACATCGAAATGTTCAGACTAACTGAGGCTTTAATGGACCATGCAGGCTGTGGCACCGATATTCTCTCTGGTAGCACCCAAGTTCCAGTTCAAGGGAGCAAACAAGAGGGGCATCCCCGTGTCCCGCGACCCAGCTGCTCTGCTTGCAAAATACTCCGACCCATTGGTCTACACAGGCCCGATCAGGGTTCGGACGGGCCATGAGATCCTGCGCATCTCCTCCTACCTTCTGCACAACCTGAAGAAGGTCACCATCCCGTTCATGGTCCTGCACGGCACGGCGGACCGGGTGACGGACCCGCTGGCTTCGCAGGACCTCTACAAGGAGGCCGCGTCAAGGCACAAGGACCTGAGGCTGTACGACGGGTTCTTGCACGACCTGCTCTTCGAGCCCGAGCGCGACGAGATCGGTGCCGAGATCATCGGCTGGATGGACGGGATGCTCCGGCGGCAGGCCGTGTGAATGGCAGTTGCACGGTGGTTTTCGCAATTCATTCTTGGTGGTGTTTTTCAGAAAGTGATCTATAGATTTGGGTGTGGTGTTGTGATTCTCTTTTGAATTTGCAAGCGGGAAGAGATGATATCTGTTCCAAGATGCAAGATGGATGCAATTTGTGTTCTGTAACTATCAGTATAATAACGGGGAGAGGAGTATGCATTCATGGTTTTTGAATCCTTTTGCCGACTTTGCTGGGGCTCTTGGGGCCAGTTTTAGCAAACTGTCGCTGTTGAGCTTGGTGACCGTCGTGTCCAACATTATAAGCAGATATGAACTCTGACTTGCAGGTAGTATCCGACGACCAGACGACCGGAGCATCTGCAAGCGGAGATCCGAGGTACCGCCTGGGGCAGGCAACTTCAAGACCGTAGATGGAGCTTCAAAAACTGTGCAGCTTGATGGAAGGAAATCAAGTTGGTCCCACCACTTTACTTGCGGGTCCCACTGACCTGCCTGCCTAGGCCTTTTTTAGTTGCCAAAATTAGGAGTACCAAAATTACTGTGCCGACACTGTAGCACACTTGTGAATTATTGTCCAAACATTGACTAATTAGGCTCAAAAGACTCGTCTCGCAAAGTACAACAAAACTGTGCAATTAGTTTTTAATTTTATCTACATTTAGTACTCCATGCATGTACTGCAAGTTTGATGTGATGGGGAATCTTCTTTCTGCATAGTGCTAAAATTGGGAGTTTGGGGTGAAGTAAACAAGGCTTACCTTCTCGCGGGGCACACAGCGGATGACAATGAGGCGAGAAAATTGTGGCAAACAGGTACATGGGACCCACTACCCTCCGATGCCGCACCCCTCTCCCGTCCCAATCCGGCAGATCTCCACGGCCAATCCGGCAGATCTCCACGGGCGCTCTCCCTCCCTCACCCTAGAACGGCCATGGCGGCTAGCTCGTCTCCATGGATCCAGAATCAAGATGGTACTGTGATTTTAATGAGAGCAAGATGGTACTGGAGGCCCCTAGGTCTTGTTCGATTTGGGTTGTGGTGGTGCTGGGCACGGTGACGCTGTGGCTAAATCTAGCCTTACCTTACCGCATCACGGCCGGGCCCTAGTTATTGGTTCTTGATTTAATTGTAATTCCGTGTTTCTCTCTTTTTGGTTCTATGAAGTTTGGCCGCCTCCGCCTCGTCCCCAATG
Source organism: Setaria italica (assembly GCF_000263155.2). Classification (NCBI taxonomy): domain Eukaryota; kingdom Viridiplantae; phylum Streptophyta; class Magnoliopsida; order Poales; family Poaceae; genus Setaria; species Setaria italica. Next base: position 12,400,175 of record NC_028454.1, on the reverse strand, counting down.
GCAACAGCAAACCTATGAAGTTTGGCCATGGCTCATGGAAGCACCGTGATCTGAGATCTAGATCCCCATTCTTCCCTCCTGCCATGATACCAACGAGAAGGATTCCAGATTTTTTAAGCCCTTCTTCTCAATTTCGGCATCAACTTGGGCCGGGATGTAGAGGTTAACGGGGGCAGGCTACAGTACGTATTAAATATGGTTCTGCTTTTTTCTTAGGCTATTGTTCTGGCCGAGCATGTTCTGCGGGTTTAGATCTATGACAACATGTTTAATTCCAATTGAGCATGGACAGGACAGGGAGTGAGCAAGGAAAACAATTACCTTCTTCTCAGCATTCATATGCCTGTCTTTTGCAGACATTATTATTATTCTCTCCCCCATCTTATTTGTGTGTTTATATGCATGTCTCTCAGGTTCGGATTTAAGGGGAAATTGATATTATTTTTGAAAAGAAGATCCTGGTATGAATATGATGTGTACGAATTACAATGTGTATTTTTTGAAAAGAATATCCTAGTTTATTCCATTTAAAAGACTTGTGCAAAACTCTCAAAACCAAATGTTAGTTCTTTTAGGTTTTATAATATTTTTATTGTATAAATATTGGTTCATGGCCTGGATCCTGGAAATGCTACAAAATTAGCAGTCATTGGTACAAAACAACATAAGAAGTTTTTATTTTACATTTTTTTATTCCGTTGGGGGACTTCGTGATGAGACATGTGTGTAACTATTTTTTTACCAACAACAATTCATTTTGTTCACCAAAGTGGGCATCTCTTATGCTGCCACCAAATCATGCTGGTCCATTTTTTTTGTAATGTTCAGTGATCGGTATAGTATTATGATGCTAGTTCCATTGTTACGCTAGTTGTTTTTAAATTCTAGCACCAAGAATATTATGACAGTACATGTTCCTAAATAATCTCATTCACTAAACAATGGAGCATAGCAGCAAAATTGTGCTATAATGGAGTAGTATACTAACCCTTACCAAATACACTGAATTACTATCTGTTGTATTTGATCACATGTAGTACATCTCTCTCATTTGAATCACCTGGATATTATAATTTTTTCTTACAAGATGATATGCAATTTTGGGTGGTCAAGTACAAGTGGGTGGAAATGAGGTGCAACTATTTTCTTACAACATAATTTCTTTTGTTCTTGTGTATATGAGAACTGAATCTGATCATTTTGATTGTGACTGATTTTTGTTTGGACACCATTTTCATCTCCTTTAGGTTTTGTCCATGTAAGGCCTTGGGCTCATGAAACAATTTGTTTTTCTTTTCTTAAATTTGAACTACTAATTTTTCTTGTATTTTTCAAATAACATTTCCTACTTGCAGAATTTTATTGAAACATTTCTCTAAACTGTTGAAAACTCCAAGGGAGATTACAAAAAAAATCATGGTGCACAATCAGTTCTTTGTTTCTTCATTTTTGAAATAATCTTCTTGTAACTTGAAGTTTCCAATACATGCAGGATGCGAAGTCAAAGAGTGTGGATTTTCCACTGGTGCCAGTGCAGTCAGGTAGGTTTTCTATCGTCGATGCTACTTCAAGGATCACGCATGTTGGAACGGAGGAAGTAGCGTTGATCAACCGGCCTCACGGAGCATGCACAACGGCAACAGGAGCAGCACATTTGAGAACATATATAGACTTTGACCAGCAGTTCAGAAGTTTTTCTCTTGTTCCGCTTGTGTATTAGGAATACTCTGTTTGTTAGGATTACTCACTCCGGTCCAATTATAGTTAATTATGGTTTTATCTGAAGTCAAATCACTCTAATTTTGACCAAGCTTTTAGAAAATCTATTAACATCTCCAATACTAAAATAAATGAGCTATAAAAACATGTCTATGATAGATTTAATGAAACTAATTCAATGCCATGAATTTTGGTGCCTTTTTCCTATAAACTAGGCAAAGTTAGAGATGTTTGACTCTAGAAAAAAAATCATGTGTACTGTAATTTAGAATGGAAGGAGTACCAGTTAATGGCCTTGATGCCTGGTGTGTTGTATCAGGATGAGCTACCACATAAACAAGAACTAACTGGAGTACACTACCTTATAGAGAGTGTAGAGTAAAAAGATTAAAATTTGCACTTAAAGCAGGATCCATGCATGTGTGTGTATTTCCTCCTTGGAGGTGTCTTTCATCGGAGACTCTCTCTTCTTAGTTGTCTTGTAGTTTTGAGATGTCATTATTTATGTAATACAACTAACATGTGTGATTCTCTTCGAAAAAACTAGGGATACAATGGGATGGCCTTCTTCCATCTTCGAAAAAAATGGGTGTGTGTGTGTTGGGGGTGGCTCACGCCCCTTCTCGTTCCTTATAGTATTCATGAAATATGATGGTATTATGGAAAAAAGTTCCTTGTGCTGGAGGTAACTGGAAAAGGCTAGTCGTCAATAACACACTACTGAGGTCTTTTACCCACAACAATGAGAAGTGAAATATAAAAAAGAGACAGCTGGATAAGCTGGGAACTCAAGATAGAGAAATAGAAGATCGTGGTCATAAGAGAAATCATGTTTCAAGATTATGATGAGACAATAATATGTAATGCATTTCTGAGCTTATTCGAAGATTTGCTGAAGATCTTCCATTTCCGAAGCTCCGAGCTTTCTCGGTTTAGCCTCCACAAAACTATAAAGTGAACAAAGCAACTGGCGTGCACGATGTTTGAAGGAGCCACGACTGGGCTTCTATATGGCTTTTGGTAGCTGGTTATGGAGTGTAGCTTTGGAGCCTACTAAGCCCATCTAGCAAAATTATTGCAACCTACCGATTCCTAATGCAGACGTCCTTGGATAGGCTAATCCAACAATCAACGAATTTTAACTTAATATTTTTGGATAGGCTAATTTAACATTTCATGGGAACCATATACATATAATATTTCTCGCCCGCACCTCGCCCAGTTTGTGTAGTTGGTTTGCTTCCTCATCTTATGTCAGGCATACATTTGCTATAATATCACGAATCTAAAATACTGGAAATTACGTAAAAAGAACTAGCGCAAGTTATAAAGTTTCGGCCACGGTTTGCACACGCAGATTAGTAGGCCGAGATTGTTCAATTTAGAGGACCATGGACAGTAGCAGCCCATCCGTGGTGAGACCCAGCCCACTAAGACGGATCGGTTTTGAGGCCCAAGAACCAACGTAATCCAGCAAAAACACTTGGCCCATGACCCAATCGATCGCCCAGGACCCAAGATGACCGACACTCTGACTGACAGGCACACTCAACGCCGCCCATGTCGGCCGTCCGGCGATCCGCGCGTGGATCGGTAGGTGATCAGTGTGGTGGCCGGCAACAAGGCGAGACTGAGACGTGCACCACCGGCGGCACGCACAACACACAACTACACAAGCAGAGCAAGTTGGCGACGGCGACTACCCCGGCGAGCGGTGGGCACACGACACGAGCCACGCCAAAGCTGGCTCTGGATGGCCTGCAGCACGCGCGCATGTGTGGCTCTGCAGGAGGACGAGACACTTGCTGGACCTGGATCGGACATGAAGTGCTAACCCGCTTGTCGTCCTCGCCGTCGCGTCAGTCGATCGATCTGACACCCCCGGACCGCGGGGACCCACAGGGATTGGACTCTAGCCTCTCCGCTTACGACCATGTTTTCTAAATTCTAATACGTCTTGTGTTGGACACATTCAAATTTCTCTGGTACAATTTATAAATTCATAGAGCGTTTGTGTTGGTTAAAGGTTAAAAAAGTTTGAATTTGCGTGCGTGCCTAGCTGGAGTAAGAAAAGAAGTTAGCACGTTAAAACAGGTCGTCTGCACGTCTCGGGCTTTCGGTACCAATAAAACAGGGGGCGTCTGTAACCCTGCTAGCGGGGCGGGGGCAAATGGGGATTTCAGGTCGGGTTCTTACGTGGGGGTTTATTGGTATGGGTAGTTGCGGGTCTAGAGACCAGCGGGTCGGGACGGGGTGGGGAGCTGCATTCGTGGGTTGGGGCGGGTTTGCAGGGCACCTATCCTCGTGCAGTGGCTCACAGAGTCACGGTCACGGGGGCATCCAAGACAGGCGGAAGGACGGGGGCGTAAGAAGAAGCGACACCGCCGCCGGCCACCGGCGCCACTGCCCCTCCCGTGCGAGGTCCTCCTCCGGCGGCCACGGATCCAGGTACGCTTGTTGCATCTCCCCTTCCAGCCCCCTCCTCAATATCCTCTGCATCACCCCTTCACCTTCTTCTTCTTGCCAGATCTGCGGGGAGGTGCCGTCGCCACCGCCGCTCCTGCGGACACCGCCGGTGAGAGATCCCTTCGAATGATCAAGGTGCTCTTCCCTTTCCTCTCCGATTCCTTAACAATTTATTTCCTAATCTCGTATTCCTGTTAGTTCTTGCGTGCATAGTAGCAAGGGTCCTTGCTGCTGAATGGTGTCGTAGCCTTCTGAATGTAAACAACTAGCGCTAGCTCTTCCCTTTTTTCTCCTTCCTCAACTGCACTAAAATGAGTCTAATCTTTGGTTATTTTGGACTACCTGATAAATGTACATTGATCCAAAACCAGGTGAGATGCCTAGTTGCACTTCCCAATGGCTCCTGATAGGTTAATATTTTCAGAGAGATTCGTTTCATATATCAACTAGAATGATTTTCAACTAATAGACATCTGTCAAACCATAAACCTCAAATGGAAGAGGGAGACATCGTTCTGCTTAGTCACGTGATGCAAACCATATTCATGTTAACCAAATGGTGTTGCACCATTTAGATCGGAGTCAGGACTAATGGATTACTATGAGTATCAATTTCCTATCTTGTTTGCTGCACCCATATTACTGAGCATTACTTCTACTTTATACTTCATGCTGTTCATACATGTTTGTATCTTCTTTTTCTTCAATGTATGAATGATATGTAGTGTCATGCTCATAAACAATTGAATATATTGGTCGATGTAGCTGCCAGTGGCTCCTTTATTTGTGCATGATGGTGGGGCATTGGGACGTTTCTAACCAGTGGCCCAGGCAGCTGCAACCCATTAGCAGGCCTGTTGGCTAATAGTGTTCGACACTATTAGCAAGGTCCTTGCTGCTGAATGGTGCCGTAGCCTTCTGGTACTAGTGAGATGCCAAATGAATGGTGTCGTAGCCTTCTGCTTACAAGGTTATTTTGAACTACCAATTCGTGTGTGATGCCAGGAAAGAGGGAAGCTATTTGAGTTCATGCTGTTCATACCTGTTTGTATCTTCTTTTTCTTCAATGTATTGCTGTTCGTATGTATGATATTGCTACTGATTATCATTTATGCCTTTTTGAAATAGATGTTGTTGGCGCTAGAAATCGGTCAACCGAATCCCAGCGACCGACACACGACCCGGGAGAATCTGCTTAGCTCCTGTTCGGGTGAATGCCCTGGTGCGGTTCGCGCGGCGTGCCAGCCAATCTGACCTGTTGATCGGCAAGGAAGAACACGTGTCAAATTCAGTAGCTACGATCGGCTAGGTTTCCGATCGGGAGAGCTTATCGGCGGACCGGCCGATTCACTGTGATGATGGAATCGGTTATAAGGGAACACGATCCCTGTACCAAAGCAATCGGTACAAAGCTTATGAAAACAGTACTAGGAAAAGATCTAATCGGCAGCGAATGGATCTAACAACGGAAATGAAAGCCGATACTACCGATTCCTAGCAGGATAACTGGTGATAAAAACTAGGAAAACAGGTAAAAAACCTATGAGTCTAGTCAATATCGATAACTGATGAATAAATCTAAACGAAACAACAGCGATGCGCCGGAAGTTAAAGCTTAGATATTACTCGATAAACGGAACTTACAGAATCGGCCGGAGATCAAGATGATGCAGCCCTGCCAATCCGCACGAACTCGTGAGAAGGAAAAGTGATGGCGAAGTCGCCTGCTCGAAAGTAAGTATGAAGAATAAAGTAACTTGTTGTATTGATTGATTGTTGTGTTCACAGATTTACAAAGGTAGCTATTTATAGCCCCGTACAAATAATCTTCTTAACCGACTAGGACTCTATCTCTAATTCAAACAGAAAACAAATATCTACAAACACAATCCGTGCTAAACTAATTACCCCACGCTTCGTAGGCTGAATTCCACCTTATCCCTCCATCTCTCCAAGCCCATACAGGCCCACCTTAGTCCACCTTCCCGATCGGCCGATTTCTTAAAGGATTGCCGATTGGGAACCTGGCGCGTTCACCCTGAAGCGAGGTAAAAGCCACTTGACCGATTCCGCACTGTAGCACCTTTTGGCCGATCCCCATCCGTATTCCTTCGATTTCTTTCTTCTTTGGTGCCGATTCTACTGATGACGAAATCCGGCGTCAACACATGCCCCCCAGTTTCGGAGTAAAACATAATCTTTTACTTCGAAATTCTTTACAACCTATCCTCCGAAACGGCCGCAGTGAAAATATCCTTCCGTTTCGCGGTCTCCCGGCTGATCATTGCAATTTTTTGAAACGGGCGCCCGCGACAGCCACTACCCCGAAAAACTCGATGCGCCGGCGCGGTGAAAATTCCATCTTTACCCTTTCTTCAGGCACCCTATAAATATCATTTCACCGCAACTCATCTTCAAGCTCGCATCTCCTTTTCCAGCGCGCGCACCTCCTTCTTTCTTCAATCTTGCCATCGAAGTCTTCCAGTTTCAGCTCCAATCACTTCTTCCCCTTTCCCTTCAATGGCGACTCCCTCCAGTAATTCCCCCGCACGCGATGCTCCAGGGACGATGCCCCCGGTGGAGGTAGCGCCTTCGGTAACGGTGACGACAACCGTCACTCCATCCACAGATGAAGGAGCTTCATCAGAGATCCCAATGGCGATCCCCATTGCGACTCCATCATCCGCATCTGCATCGGCGACCACACCGATTACTCAGAATTTTATACCGGAGGTAAATACCGAATCTTTCCTCTATCGGTAACATATTTATCTTAGATCTACTCTTTATATTCTTATGCCCCTTTTCTTTTTTTAGGCGGTTAGACATAGAATTACTATTCATCTCACGGGTAGTCCTGGCCTTGTTTGCCTTGGTCCCATGGGAGACCCGGATCCAGCAGACCTCATAAACTTGGAAACTGATCGGATACCTTTCAAACGATCTGATATGAACTTAGATCAATGGGCCAGCACTTTTAGATCTTGGCCGAATGAAACCCCAGGTTGGAGGGAATGGTACCAACGGGTAGCCGCGTCAAAAAGCGTCTCGTGGGATGAGCTCAAAATCGGCCAATGTATTAACCTTTCCCTGTCGCAAATGGAGAAAAACGAACCGCTAGTGATGGCGGCTTCCTATTTTTGGTCTGACGCACTTAATGCATTCTTATTTGGACACGGTCCCATGACCCCCACTCTGGCCGATGTGGTCCTCTTGACCGGCCTGGATGTATCCTCCCCTGACACGCCTTTCCAACTTCTGACCGTACCATCGCATCGGCTGGACACAAGAAGAATCGGCGGCTGGAAGGGCTTTATTAATGATAATAAGAAGACCGGTACTGTTGATAACAGGGAGCACACCGCTTTCCTGATGATGTGGCTAGAAAAACACCTTTTCTGTGGAAGAGCCGCCGGCCCAACAACCAACACCCAATCTTTAGCCGAGGCACTGTCCAAAGGAAGCCACATTCCTCTCGGGAAACATCTTTTGGGTGCTGTGTACCATATGCTCCACCAAATCGGCACAAAACTTTCCAAGGGAGAACCAATCGGCAACCCAGGTGGGCCTTGGTGGTTCGTCAACCTATGGTTGAATCTTTATATGAACAGGATCACTCGGCAGCCAGTGGACCACATGACATTTCCCAATATTGAATCGGCGGAAGACCCTACCGAGCGTCGCCGATGTATGTCTTATGGTGAAGCAGCATCAGCTTTTCCAGGTTGCGCGTATTCCGCTACAAAGGTAGCCGAGTACTTTCGGTGCTTTTACAATGGATTTAATGAGGACGCAACTATCTGGTTTCCATACCAGCGAGACATTCCAATCTTCGAGCTCCCTTCCTGCTTTGATTCATCTTCTGGCCGGTTTGATGAAGATCTCTATGAGGGGTTGATCAAGCCAGGGATCCTACCGGCCAACTTCTTCTCAGGGAAGGATGCCCCTACATACGAATTCTACAACCCTTCTGCTGCAGCACGACAATTCGGCATGGGTCAGTTGCCGATTCAGGTGTACTTTGCTGGCAAAATCAAGTTTAGAGATGATCTCACATCTGGCCTAGATTACGGTCGGTTACGAGACCGAATTCCAGACTCCAGTACAATTAACTCGAACGACTGGCTAGTAGCTCCATTTGCTGTCCAGCCGTTCAAACTCTGGTGGGCTGATTGGAAGCAATTCCTCTTCTGCAACTCAGCATCGGCATACTGCAATCTTCTGGACCCGGCCAACATTGATCCAAACGCCGAGGTACTTCACATAGCCGATTTTTATTCCCTTTTATTCCCCTTAACACGATCGAGTACTAATGATTTTACTATTTTAGGCCGAGAATCGGATCCCTCCAACACACAGCCGCAGCGGACGACTGATAGAGAGTCATCCATACACTACTTATCCCCTTATCGGCTATAACGCCCCGTCTGTTGACGTGATTACTGGCCGATCGAAACAAGTTCATAAAAGGACTACCAAGAAGACCAGTCGCCGCGTCCGGGCTCGTACGGGATCGGCGGATCCTCCTGTGAGCGTATCGGCAGAAACTTCGGCCGTACCACCTCCTCAAGTCATTCAAGGTGCCGATACTCAAACCATGACGCAAGCTGGGGCGGCCGCCGCATCGTTGTTGTTGGAGGCCATACAGGTAAAACTGAGTTGCGCTGCCTCCGATTATTATTTCTGATATTAACTTTTCTTTTATCTTTACAGAGCATCTCTACAGAAGTACCACAATCGGCAGCAGCCCCTCCAGCTATTGACGCGCCCCCGTTTCCTTCCGTTAAGGTATAGAACTTCTCGTACCGATTTCCTTTGGGCATTCACGTACCGTATTTATTCAAACTTCTGACACAGGCCATCGGCACATCAATCGCTCCTCGATCGCCGATTTCCTTTCAGGGGGCTGGTCCAAGCACGGCGCCGATTATCGTGGAGTCCTCTTCATCTGATGAACCCATGACGCAGGCCCCCGAGCAAGGCATGGCGGCTTCTCAAGTGCAACATGAGGAGATTCACTTCAAAATGGTAACTTTCCTGCTTCTGCTTCTATCTTAGCCGATTTGCTCTTTCTTACAGCTGGTTTATTTCTTTTCTTTATTATCTTCAGGAACAGGATACCCCCGACAACAGCCTCTTTTCTTTTGCGGTCGCCCTCTCTGACGACGAAGAAGTTGCTTCTCGTCAAGTCGCCTTGAGTTCCGTTCCTGATGACGTCCGAGCCAAACTTTCCAGCATCCGATCCCTCCTTCAAGGGGACATCGGCCGATTAGTAGAAGACGCTTCACCGATTCGGCAGCTCTTCAATGACGTCAGCGGACGAGTACCAGAAGAGGCGGAGGAGGCCCTGGCGCCGGCAGCCTTCATCGAGTCTATGAGGATCCCGGTCTTCAGAGCCCTTCGTCACATGGCCGATCGCGCCAAGCTGACCAAGGCTCGCGAAGAGGAAGACGCTTTCAAACGTCAGGCTCAAGAGGCGAATCGGCGTATCCATGTTCTAGAAGACTCCCGCCCGGCGATCATAGGTGAGATAGACCGTCTCAAACGTCGGAGGGCGGAGCTTGCCAAGGAAATGGAGCAAGTGACCAAGGCAATCAGTGCCGAAGAGAACAAACTCCAAGAGCTTCCTTCTGTTATTGCCGATTTAACACGGGAGAGGCAACGCTTTGCTCACGAGGCACTGAGACTCCATCGCAGCGCATCGGAGGTTCCTGGATCGGCGGAAGAAGACCAACGGATTCTTGACTCTGCCGATCAGATCCGGCGCCGGGCCATCACGACTATCGATACCCTTCTGGGTAATCTGTAAAAACACTGACCGTTTTGTACGAATCATTTACTATCTTCTTTGACCGCCCCTCGCGACGTCCTTTCTATTTATTGCCTTCTTATTACCGATGGGACGTAGCTTTACCAGATTTCCACGCATTCTTTTATAAATACCAACCTCGGCGCTTACTCCTGGTAGCACCAATCTTGGCCCTCAGTTTAACTTTTCTGCCCCTTCTCATCGGCGCAATTTCTCTGCCATGGCCTCGTCGTCTTCTTCTTCCTCTGTTAACCAGGTGAAGTCTTTGACCTCTACCTTCCTTTCTTTCTTAGACCCTAAGGAAAAAGATATCCCCCCTCATTCCTTCTTTGTTTCAGCATCAACGTCTTAGCCCCGAGCTCGTGCGCGCCATTGAGTGCATTCATTCCGAAGATCCATTATCGTCGGAGGACAAGATGCTGATCATGGCTCACCGAGAGGAACTCCAGGACCACATTACCACGGAGGCTCGCGTAGTCTTGGATTCCGTGGTGAGTGAAGGTAACCATCAATCCCCACCTGTCAGGAGCGATCGTTGTGGCGATCTTGAAGACGACATCGCCACGGAGGCCCGAACGATCCTGGACTTCGTGGAGAGGAACGGCAGCCGGCGACCTCCCATCGACAGGAGTCATCCGCTCCCTCGGCAAGTCGTTCTTGAAGATGCGGGAGCGGGGACTTCGCGCCCTCCCGTAGATCTCCCCCGTCGAGTCGAAGCGGAGATTTCAATGAAGGCCATAGAAGAAGAATACATCCGACTCAAGATAGAGCTAGGTCGGGCTGAGAGGGAGCGTAAGAAAAAGAATAATTAGTTGCTGTATTTTTTGTTCTAAGGGCGACTAGACATTTTGTCGGCCATGTGATCCGTCGCCCGTACCGAATGGATGTAATCGGCCGTTCCGGTCGACTTTATGTGTGTCTCAAGACCGAATCGTATCGGTCATGTATGATCGTGTTGATTACTTTAGGCACCGACCCATATACTTGGGTAATATCTTTTTAAGTATCTCCCATTCAGAGCTCTAGTGAATTCTTCTCCTTCTATTGTTTCCAAGATATAGGCATTTCCTGGAGCGCATTTGCCGATTTTATACGGCCCCTCCCAGGTAGGAGACCATTTGCCGAATTTAGGATCTTTCGACCCGATCGGTAGTACCAACTTCCATACCAAATCTCCGGGGAAGAACTACTTGACTTTGACCTTTTTATCGTACCACCTGGCCACTCTCTTTTTATTCTCTTCGATACTTATCAGAGCCCTTAGTCGTTGGCCGGCCAAATCATCAAGTTCTTCCTTCATAAGAGACGAGTAGTCATTGGCTGACAACTGGTCTTGAAGTAAAATGCGCCTTGATCCTGCCCTTGACTCCCACGGAAGTACTGCGTCGTGACCGTATACCAACTGATAGGGAGATAGCTTGGTGGCCCCATGACAGGCCATTCTGTATGCCCATAGGGCTTCGGTCAAACATAGGTGCCACTTCTTCGGGTATTCTTCAATCTTCCTTTTGATCAACTTGATTATTCCTTTGTTCGAAGATTCTGCTTGACCATTGGCCTGAGCGTAATATGGAGAAGAATTTAACAACTTGATGCCCATATCGGTCGTAAATTCCTCAAATTCTCCCGATGTGAACATTGTTCCTTGATCGGTTGTTATAGTTTGAGGGATACCGAATCGGTAGACGATATGATCCCTTACGAAATCAGCCATGATAGCCGAAGTCACAGTCCTTAGTGGGATTGCCTCCACCCATTTGGTGAAGTAATCGGTAGCAACCAGAATAAACTTGTGCCCCTTGCTTGATGGTGGATAAATTTGGCCGATAAGATCTATTCCCCACCCTCTGAACGGCCATGGTTTGATGATGGGATTCATGGCCGACGCGGGTGCACGTTGGACATTTCCAAACTTTTGACACTCCTGACAACCCTTATAATATTTAAAACAGTCTTCGAGGATCGTAGGCCAATAGTACCCGTTGTTTCTGATCATCCACTTCATCTTATGTGCCGATTGGTGAGCTCCGCATACCCCTTCATGGATTTCTCCCATTAGAGTCTTGGCTTCTTCTGTCCCAAGGCATTTAAGAAGAACACCATCGATCGTTCGGTAGAACAGATCATCTTCGAGCAGTACGTACTTGGTAGCGTGAAAGCGCACTCGTCGCTCCACCTTTCTAGACGGATCCTTCAGGTAATCGCCAATTTCTTTACGCCAATCGTCGGCTGCAAGCTCTAAGGCCATGGCGCCCGGAATCGGCCGATACCCAGATGCGTGTTGAGCGAGTTTGTTTGCTTCCTCGTTGTGGTCTCTTGGGACGTGTTCGATTACTGCCGATCTGAATTCTTTTAAAAGCCGTAAGCAATCTTCATGATGAATTCGTAATATGTCATCTTTGCACTCAGCTCTTCCGGTTAGTTGATCCACAATTAGCATCGAATCTCCGAAGACCTCAACAGAATCGGCCTTGACTTCCCTCAATAATCGTAAGCCTTTTAATACGGCTCTGTACTCTGCTTGATTGTTTGTGGCGGCGGTTTCTATCGGCAGAGAAAAATCATATCTTGCCCCCCGAGGCGATATGAGAACGATGCCGATTCCTGATCCGACTCCGCATGATGACCCATCAAAAAATAACTGCCAAGGCGCTAGTTCCAAGAAAGCGATCTCCGGCCCACAGTGCTGGGCGACGAAATCGGCCATGACTTGACCCTTGACGGCTTTTGCCGATTCGTATCGTAGGTCAAATTCCGATAAGGCTAAGATCCACTTACCGATTCGTCCTTTCAATATCGGCAATGACAGCATGTATTTTACTACATCATCTTTGCATACGACTATACATTCTGCCGACAGTAGATAGTGCCTGAGTTTGGTGCACGAGAAGTAAAGACACAAACACAAACGCTCCACTGGAGGATATCTTGTTTCGGCATCCAGGAGTCTTCTACTAACGTAATAGATTACCCGCTCTTTGCCTTCAAACTCTTGAACTAGAGCCGACCCAATAGCTTTTTCATCGGCTGATAAATATAGTTTAAACGGCTTGCCCGTTTGAGGGGGAACCAGAACTGGGGGTGAGACTAAGTATCGCTTTATGTCTTCTAGCGCCTTGCGCTGTTCTTCTCCCCATACAAACTCCTGGTCTGGCTTCAACTTCAGAAGCGGTGTGAACGCCTGAATCCGTCCAGATAGATTAGATATAAACCTTCTGATGAAGTTTACCTTGCCGATTAGAGACTGTAGCTCAGTTTTGTTCTGTGGAGCGACGACTTTGTTGATGGCCACTATGGTCTTCTGATTGACTTCTATACCTCGTTCGTGCACCATGAATCCTAAGAACTGTCCGGCGGAGACGCCGAAAGCGCATTTGTTGGGATTCATCTTGAGACCATGCTTTTTGGTACACTCTAGCACCTGTCGCAAATCGGCTAGGTGCTCCTCGTGGCTTCTGGACTTGACCACAACGTCGTCGATGTAGATCTCCACCAGGAGGCCAATGAGTTTGTGAAAAATGTAGTTCATGGCTCTCTGATATGTAGCACCAGCATTTTTTAAACCGAAAGTCATCACCACCCACTCGAATAGACCAAGATGGCCTGGACATCTGAAAGCCGTTTTGGGTATATCCTCTTCGGCCATAAGTATTTGATTGTACCCGGCGTTTCCATCCATAAAGCTAATAATTTTGTGCCCCGCGGCAGCGTCGATCAGTACATCGGCCGCAGGCATGGGGTAACCATCCATCGGTGTGGCTTGATTAAGATTTCTGAAATCAACGCAAACGCGCAGCTTCCCGTTTTTCTTGTACACCGGTACGATATTAGAAATCCACTCGGCATAACGACATTGCCGAATAAATTTTGCTTCAATTAGCCGAGTTATTTCAGCTTTTATGTCTGGTAAAATTTTAGGATTGCATCGCCGTGCGGGTTGTTGGTACGGCCGATACCCTGGCTTTATGGGTAGCCGATGTTCAACAATAGACCGATCTAATCCGGGCATCTCGTGATACTCCCAAGCAAAACAATCCTTGAATTCTCTTAACAAATTTGTCAATTTACATTTGTACTCTGGATCTAAATTTGCACTAATAAAAGTCGGCCTTGGTTTGGTTCCGTCACCTAAATCTACCATCTCCAATGAATCGGCCGACGTGAATCCGTGTCCCAGCTTCCCGTCTTCTCGGGCGAACTGATCCATCTATTGCGCTTCTTCGGAGCCGACTGCTCGGATCGGCTGTAGGCCAAAGTCGGTGACCTTCAGGAAATCGGTTTCCCACACCCTACCTGATATGCACCTGACGGTTTCGCAGCTCCATTGCTGCGCGTCGGCTGCTGCGATGCTGTACGCGGAGTCGGCTTTGACCACCTCGATGTTATCGCCGACCCATTGTACAAGGCATTGATGCATAGTTGACGGGATGCAGCAGTTTGCGTGTATCCAGTCTCGGCCAAGAAGCATATTATAGGACCCTTTGCCATTAATGACGAAAAACGTAGTAGGAAGGGTCTTACTGCCGATGGTGAGGTCGACGCAGAGGGCACCGCGGGCGTTTGACACCTTGCCTTCGAAGTCCTTGAGCATCATGTCTGTCTTGGTCAGGTCGTCGTCGCTCTTTCCCAGCTTTCGGAGTACGGCATACGGCATGATATTGACGGCGGCTCCTCCGTCGACCATTAATCTAGTGAGGGGGCGGCCGTCAACATGCCCTTTAAGGAACAATGCCTTCATATGTTGTCGTTCATCGTCTTCGGGTTTTTCGAACGTGGCCATCATTGGTTCTAAAGCCAACCGTGCTGTTTGTTCCTCTATCGCCGACACGTTCTGTTGATCGGCAGGGGTCATAAACTCCATCGGCAATATGAAAACCATACCGATTTCGGCTGCCGATTCATCACCCGCCGATTCATCGTTGCCCTTGTCGTTTCTTTTGGGGCGCCACACCTGAGGCCTCCCTTCCTTCTTGTCCATCGCGCTCCCTTCTTCTTGTTGTTCCCATTGGCGGAGGCGTTGGATTCTCCGCTTTTGTGATTTGGTTAGACCGTCGGGGCACCATCTGGGGTTTATTGGCCTCCCTTCTTTCCCGGCGCGTTCCCATTCCGGTTCGCGTCCTAACGGGTTCTCGTCCGTTACCCGAGCATCGGCCATGTCTTCGAGCCGGCTGTGAACGCTGGCTTTGCTATTTGATTGATCGTATCGATCGGTCCTGCCCCCCTGCCTATTATAGCTTCCACCTTCTGACCGATCATATCGGTCACTTCTGCCCCCCAGCCGATCACGCAAGGAAGGGCGCTGATCATCTGGGTTGCGCCGATTCCTGCTGATCGGTTCTGGCCTTCCATCCCTGGAACGAGACCTGGTGAACGGCCGATTGCCTCGATAGGGACCGTTGCACTCTGGGCAAGTATCGGCTGATGGTAGCCTGAGGTTATTTTCCCAGCAATGGATGAAGAATGGGCATCTCCAGTGCTCCTCATGCTGACGCATCGCTTCCTCTCGGGACCTCGAACGTTCTTGTTGGCGTTGGTACTTTCGGAGCAGGAACTGGGAAGTAACACGTGGTCTATCAGACTCACCATCGTCGTCCTCCATTCGTCGTTTACCTTTGACGTCTTCGGGCGTAACTTGATTTCTGGGATCGACAGAGCCACTCCTTTTTGCCGATTCGGACGTCAGCACTTTTGTTTGGAGGGGCTTCTTACCCGTCTCCACCATGTTGGTAGGAAAAGGGTGTTGATCAATCTTCATTGGTTTGGCCGGTTTCGCCGGCACTTCGAATTTGAGTCTGCCTTGCTCAATGGCCGACTGTATTTGTTGCCTGAAGATTTTGCACTCGTTGGTATCATGTGATGTGGCGTTATGCCACTTGCAATACTTCATCTTCTTCAATTGTTCGGCAGAGGGTATCGTGTGGTAAGGCGAGAGTTTAATTTGTCCTTCCTGGAGTAGAAGATCGAAGATTTTGTCAGCTTTAGTTGTGTCGAAACCAAATGCTTCCGGCTCCTTTTTGCCGAATGGGCATGATATCGGTTTCTTTCCTTTAATCCACTCTGCAAGTCCGACGTCGGCGTCTTCCTCATCCTCTAATTCTTCCAGAAACGCCACTTTCTTCTGGAAATTCCTTCTTGGATCGAATGGACGCACCTCCTGCCCGGACAATCGGTGGACAATCTGGCTCAGGCTCTCGAACTCTTGTGAAGCATATTTCTCCTTAATGTGTGGCAGCAGGCCTTGGAAAGCTATATCGGCCAACTGCGCATCGGTTAGAGCCAAGGAGTAGCATTTGTTCCTGATTTCCCGAAACCTCTGTATGTATGAGGGTATCGGCTCATCACTTCTTTGCCGGAGGCTAGTCAAATCGGACAGCTTCATTTCGTGGACCCCAGCATAGAAGTACTTATGGAACTGCCTCTCTAGATCGGCCCATGTGATAATTGAGTTTGGTGGCAAAGTGGTGAACCATTGGAAGGCCGATCCAGATAAGGATGACGAGAACAACCGTACCCGCAGGGCATCTTGCGTGGCTGCCTCCCCGCATTGGATGATGAATCTATTCACATGTTCCACGGTGGAAGTATCATCCATCCCCGAAAATTTGGTAAAATCAGGAACTTTGTACCGATGGGGAAACGGCAACAAGTCATACGTAGATGGGTATGGTGTCCTGTAGGTATACGTTTGCACCTTCGGCTTCAGGCCGAATTGTTCTTGCATTACCTCCGCGATTTGCGCCGACCAATCTGGTTGTTGCTGGGGAATAGTTGGCGGTGGGATCGGCACATGTTGATAAATCGGAGGTTGAATAAAAGGAGGTTGATGAAAAGGTGGCATCTGAGTATAAGCCGGTGGTGTAGTAAAGGACGGCTGCTTGTAGGCACCACTTGTTTCATCATATAGCATGAGCTCTGACGTCTTGCTGACCTCCGGAGCGATAGGCTGGTATGGTGGTATGATCGGCCGAGTGGCCGTTTGGGAGGGTATCTGGAACGGAGAATTTCCTTGGCTGACCGATTGATTCACACCGGTCGTGTGTATGGGTGCCCCCCAGGGTAAAGGGATGACTGGAGGGAGTGGTGCGGAGGACGGCTGGATGGAGCCGTATCCCAAAGGAGTTGATGACGTAGAAGCACCAGATCCCCCGACTGAGGATTGGATCAGCTGTGAAGCCTGATAAGCCTGATTTGGTGGAATCGGCTGAAAATACGTAGGTCCCCTGTACCCTTGAGGTATACCCCCGGTGAAGGAGTTGACAACAGCATTGTGCACCATGTTTGAAAGTACCGGGGATTGGTTGATGAAGGCGTGATGAAGAGATTGTTGAATCATATCGGACATTTTATCCGAATCTTCTGAAATTGTGATCTGGTGGGGAGTAGGGAAAGGAGACTTTTTAATAGTTTCCTCGCTCCTGGAACGACTGAAGGATTTCAAGCAAGTTTTACGGACTTGCTCCAGATACTGATTCAGTTCTTCTTTTTGGTCGTCTTTTAGATCTGCCTCCGTCACTTTGATGACGTTATCTTCGGAGACTTCAGCAGCTTTCGACATGACAGCGGTTGTATTGGTCCCACCAGGCGTGCCAAAAGTGTGTTGGCGCTAGAAATCGGTCAACCGAATCCCAGCGACCGACACACGACCCGGGAGAATCTGCTTAGCTCCTGTTCGGGTGAATGCCCTGGTGCGGTTCGCGCGGCGTGCCAGCCAATCTGACCTGTTGATCGGCAAGGAAGAACACGTGTCAAATTCAGTAGCTACGATCGGCTAGGTTTCCGATCGGGAGAGCTTATCGGCGGACCGGCCGATTCACTGTGATGATGGAATCGGTTATAAGGGAACACGATCCCTGTACCAAAGCAATCGGTACAAAGCTTATGAAAACAGTACTAGGAAAAGATCTAATCGGCAGCGAATGGATCTAACAACGGAAATGAAAGCCGATACTACCGATTCCTAGCAGGATAACTGGTGATAAAAACTAGGAAAACAGGTAAAAAACCTATGAGTCTAGTCAATATCGATAACTGATGAATAAATCTAAACGAAACAACAGCGATGCGCCGGAAGTTAAAGCTTAGATATTACTCGATAAACGGAACTTACAGAATCGGCCGGAGATCAAGATGATGCAGCCCTGCCAATCCGCACGAACTCGTGAGAAGGAAAAGTGATGGCGAAGTCGCCTGCTCGAAAGTAAGTATGAAGAATAAAGTAACTTGTTGTATTGATTGATTGTTGTGTTCACAGATTTACAAAGGTAGCTATTTATAGCCCCGTACAAATAATCTTCTTAACCGACTAGGACTCTATCTCTAATTCAAACAGAAAACAAATATCTACAAACACAATCCGTGCTAAACTAATTACCCCACGCTTCGTGGGCTGAATTCCACCTTATCCCTCCATCTCTCCAAGCCCATACAGGCCCACCTTAGTCCACCTTCCCGATCGGCCGATTTCTTAAAGGATTGCCGATTGGGAACCTGGCGCGTTCACCCTGAAGCGAGGTAAAAGCCACTTGACCGATTCCGCACTGTAGCACCTTTTGGCCGATCCCCATCCGTATTCCTTCGATTTCTTTCTTCTTTGGTGCCGATTCTACTGATGACGAAATCCGGCGTCAACAGATGTCTTCTCATCAGTTAGAGGCCTCTAGTACTAATGAGAGCACTAACAACAATTCCTTGCAAACACCAAATAGAAGGGCACCAGTCTGGGAGTATTATGAGCCGGATTTGGTCGAGATAGATGGTGTCCTGAAAGCAATTTGCAAGTACTGTGGAATAAAGTTGACTGCGAATAGGAAATCAGGTACAAACAGCCTTCGAACTCACATTGCAGAGCATTGCCCCACAGTCCCTAGTGATGATAGGAACAAATTTGTGGCTACACTGAAGAAAAAGCCTGTAGATGGTTCATTCACTCTTTAATTAGCAGAGAAGTCGTGACTTGATGATTGCATGGTGTGTTAGAGCTGATGTAGCATTCAATAAGTTTTATGATGAAGGCTTTGAGCCTTGGATGGAGTCATTGCAACCCGCATTTAGATGTATAGGGTGACAAATGATTCGTCATGAATGTGTTGCTAAGTTTGAGAGAGCAAATATAGAATTACGAAGTGAACTTTAGAGTCTTAACTCTCGCATATGCTTCACATCTGATCTTTGGACATCAAACCAAAAGTTGGGATATATTTGTGTGACAGGTCACTATATTGGCCCTGATTTTGTTTTGAAGAAAAAGATAATTGCATTTAAGGATCTGAAGTATCCATATACGAGTGTAGCTATTGAGGAAGCCATTACAACTGTTTTGACAGATTATGGTATCAAAGAGAAGATGTTTACCATCACACTCGACAATGCAGCAAATAACAAGGCAGCTCGTGATCTTTTGCAAGAAAGCGAAAAGTCTGACATGTTATTTGGTGGTGAGCATCTTCTTGTTAGATGTTGTGCTCATATACTCAACATTCTTGTCCAAGATGGTATGAACATTGTTAGTGCTGTGATAGAGTTGATAAAAGACCTGATTAAGCACATTAACTCATCACCATCGCGTATCCAAGTTTTCAATGAGATAACTCAAAGGGAATGTCATGCTGCAAAGGCTGGTTTAGTCCTTGATGTTCCCAACCATTGGAACTCAACCCATGCCATGATTATGGAGGCAGTAAAGTACAAGATCGTCTTGAAGCGTTATGCCCAAGCAAATTAGCAATCATTTTCAACTGAAGATGAGTTTAGCAAAGTTGAGTAAATTTGTGAGTTCCTTGGAGTTTTTGAAGAAACTACCAGGGCATTCTCAGCTGATAGATACGCTACTTCCCACATGTTCCTGGATAATGTGCTTTGTATCTATCAAACTCTAAATAGTCCATAATGGTACAAGGATGAGGTTATCGCAGATTTGGCAAAAGCAATGGAGAGGAAATTTGATAAGTATTGGAATGGAAATTACAATATGGTCCTTGTTATTTGCAGCATACTTGATCCAAGAACAAAAGTTGACTTCTTAGACTTCTTTTATAAGAAGGTGTGCAAGAACTTTATTGACATTGACTTGAGCAAAAATCTGGCTAAAGAGTGGCTTCGCAAGTATTTCAGAAAGTATGAAGAGGTTATTAGACAAAATGATACAAATGTAGTATCACAAACCGGTGCGTCCAGAAGCATGGTGAACCGTTCTCCAGTGCTAGTTCTTGGAAAAAGAAGATTAGAACAAGAATTTGTTGAATATAGGCATCAGAGGAGAGGGACTTGGATTGAAAAATCAGAACTTGATGCATATCTAGATGAACCACCAGTGAGAACAGATGAAAATTTTGAAATTCTGACTCGGTGGAAGACAAACTCCAACAAGTACCCCGTGCTATCAGCAATGGCACGTGATTTCTTATCAATTCCACTCAGCACCGTTTCTTCTGAATCAGCATTCAGCTTGAGTGGTCGAATCCTTAGTGACAATCGAAGCTCAATGATGCCAAAAACTCTTGAAGCTTTGGTCTGCTGCAAAGATTGGCTGTACAAGTATCCCACCAATGAAGGTAATTTTTACTAACTGAGCTGAGCTGCATCTAGATTTTTTTCTTTTGAACATGTTAGTATGTTACTGTCACCTGACATAATGATGTTTCTGTCATTATATGCATTTCAGAAGGGGGAGTTCGAAGAAGCTCAAATGGTTCTTAAAGGTACACAAACAATGTCATGTGCTATCTTTAAGATAACTTTTTTGCATATCATGGTTTACTATTGCATATGTAACTGACAGCAATATGTAACTTCAGTAGCTCAAGATTTGATGATATATTTGGCCTATTGATGTTTCTTGTTTGTGCACAATATGTTTGATGTTTTTCAATAGCTCAATATGTTTTTTAATTTCGTGCAAGTTTGATGTTTCTCGTTTGTGTTTTAAAAGGAGCACCTTGTTTTGCTGAATGGTGGTGCACTAACTGATAGCTTGAGACCAACCAGTCTAGCTTGCATTAGCAGAACTTAAAATCTGAAATCATGAAGCGAATCAACCAGGCAATGGTTTGGTTTCATCCATGAACCATGATTCTCATGATTCTGAATATATTTAAGCTTTGGTCTTTCTAGTTATAACCACAATAATATGAAAAGAAAAAAGTTGCTTGGCGAATTATACTCTACTTGGTTGCGGGCATCCATTTATTTAACTTCAGTAGCTCAAGATTTGATGATATATTTGGCCTATTGGTACTTCCCATCCATTTATTGAACTGAACATGTAAGCATTCAAATTGCTGATTGCTAATTGCTAACTGACAACAATATTTTCCTTCCATTTTTTCAGATTGCTGATTGAAGATTGCACAAATTTGGATGTTTACTTATGTGTGTGTCATGCTGTACTGTTGAGGACAACTTTGACTTTCAGCTTCCAGTAATTTTAGTTCTGAAAGTATAACCCATTGAACAGGTCCCTTGTCAGTCAATTCGTCATGCCACTGCACTTCACTGCATATAAATGGTTTTTGTTGTGCTTTTTTAGTAGATGATACATTAATCTTGGTTGCTCACATTTTGCAGGAATTAGTTTTGAACCACCTGCAGAGAATCAATTGCAAATCATGGGCAGGTTTCAATGTCTGACGAATCACTTTCTGAACCACATGCTGACATTCAGAAAGTAATGACCCACAAATTTGGAGGTTGAATGTCAGAAAGTAATGACCCACAAATTTGAAGGTTGAATGTCAGAAAGTAATGATCCACAAATTTGGAGGTTGGCGTCAAGATTGAAGGACACTTCAGAACCTTTTGTAATGTGTTTCAATGCCATTAGAGGAGGAACTTTGGATTTCCGTGTATAGGTGGGTGTTCGGTAACACCATGGATTGTAAAACTGTGCCATTTTAGTCCCATCGTATGTGTAAGAATGATTACGCATTCTGATAGATAAATTAAGTATATGGTAACCCATGGTAACCCATTGTTGGTGGGGCGGGGTGGGTAGATAAATTAAGTATATGAGGCGTGACGGGGTAGGTGAATGAATTAATTTATTGCGGGTTGGGGTGGAGGTTGGGATGGGTTTCAACCCATTAGCAGGCCTGGGCGTCTGCGCCTGCCGAGTGATCTTGGCAGCGGTAAACAGCTCGAGCCGTGATCCATCGGAACATGTAAGTGTGGAAGCATTGTTTAAACTGAACCGGCCCTGTTTTCCAACATCCGTCGCACGTTGAGGCTGCCAAGCGGATAAAAAGATCGCAAGGAAATGCCAAATTGTCAACAGCACGAGGCATCATGTCATCCCAGGTAGGCCAATAGTCGACTACTAAAATTTTACGCGTGCAGTGGATTTATCCTAGTCACGATGCATCATCAGCTCATCACGTGCACATTAAAACAAGTAGCATGGTCTCGATTCCGATAAAAATCGACCCAAAAAATCTACCCGTTGTCAGCAATGGGATCAATCGATCTTCAGTGACAGAGCAGGCAACGGCAACAGGGCAACACGCCACATGCCTCGCACATGCACGGAGGCAGTAGTAGGATCATCTGCCCATGCGTTTGCTCCCTTGTGAAAAAAATGGCCATGCATCGACTTCCATGTCTGGCACAATACGAGAAAGAAGCACACACAGTAATTAAAAACGCCGTTACATTTATTCCCAGCTTACAGTACACGTAACGTATACGTACACATATACGGTGAGATGAGAACGTGGTGGTAGTACGAGTAGTAGTAATCAGCCGTACGGTCACATATCGTATTCGTACATGCAGGACGATCGAGACAGAGACAACAACTTAACCGCGACAGTGACAACGTAAGCGTGAGCACCAGCAAACGAACGTGACGTGCGTACGGGCGGCGTTGTATCAGACGGCGATGGAGTTGTCGAGCTTGAGCTCGCCGGCGGCGGCCTCCGGACCCGCGACAACGGCGGCGGCCGTAGTGCTGCCGGTGCGCGCGGCCAGGACGTGGTCGCGGACGCGGGCGGCCATGCCGTCGAGCCCGGCCTGGAGGCGCGCCACGAGGGCCTCCCTGGGCGTGCCGCGCACGGGCTCGCACTCGAACTCCCAGCGCAGCTCGCACCCGGCGCCGGCGGCGGGCGCCGGGACGACGCGGAAGGTGGCGAAGAAGAGGCCGAAGCCCATGTTGTTGTCGTTCATCTCGTAGCGGAAGAAACGGCGGTCGGCGTCGTACTCGAGCAGCGTCTCGTGCGCCCAGTCGGGGGGCGGTGCGCCGTCGCCGGCGGTGGGGGTGCCCTCGCAGTAGCGCACGCAGCCGGGGGCGCGCGGGGTGCCCGACGCCAGCCGGCACGCCGCCACCCGCGGGTGCCACCGGTGGAACGCCAGGAAGTCCGACAGCAGCGCCCACGCCTCGTCCGCCGTCGCCGCGGGCACCGCCGACACCACCTTCCCCTCCCACTCCCACGCCCTAGCGTTATTAGCGCCGCCGCCGACGACGGCCGGGGATGACTCGGTTGTCGTCGCCATCGCTGGGGACTCGGCGCGCACAGCTAGAGCGTCCGGGACGTCCTCTGCGGACGGAGCCGTGCAAGTACTGGCAGAGCACGTACGTGTCGGGACGTGTGGAGTGGTGTGTGTTGGAGCAGCACAATTTATAGACGCGCAGTGGCGCAGGTCAGGTTCGGGTTGCGGTCACCCGGGTCGGGTTCTACGTGTCGGGGCCCGTTTCCAGATAATTTGTACAGCGCCGAGCTTGAACGTACCGGGTCATGTTGGCATGTTGGTTAGGTTTTTGTACGGCCGGCGTGCACGCTCGCATGCATCCAACCGTACGTGCATGCCGGGTTTGCGATTGCACGTACTGACGGACGACGGTCCTGTACGGAACGTGGCTGTCATATGGGTACACGGCGAGCTTGAATTTGTAGCGGGCAGAACGCAGAACGGCTGCTCCCTGCTATGACCGGTGTCACAAACTTTGCAGTCCGGGCTCCACTTGGCAAGTTGGCAGTGGCGGGCCGGGGCAGCCGACCGACCGACCGAGCCCACGGGGCGGTGAGCTCAGCGCGCAGCACAGGCGCACAGCGCTCGCAGCTGGGGGGCCGGTTGAACCCGATCGGTGAAGGTGTGTTTGGTTTGTTGTATCATTTGATTCATGTATGAAATGATTTAAAATAATAATGATCATTTTGTTTGGTTGGGTTAATTGGACCAATTTATTCAGGATGAGACCATCTCACTTAATACATTATTAATACATTATTCTACTAATTAGAGTGAATCATACGGTACAAGTAAATTGGTTGAACCATTCCATCCAGGATCATTCATGCATGCATCATGTGGTGCATACAACCACAATGAGTGACACTCACGCCCCACCCCAGCAACAGCGCGGACCGGCCAGCATGGCGGCGCGCGAGGCCCGCCCCTGGCTTGGCCGGTTCCAGCGGCAAGATGGGCAGGCGCGGCCACGGCGGACCTACCACCCCATCTCCGGCTCGATCTCCCCTACCCGTCGTCCGGGGTGGCTGCTAGGGCCCGCGTCCCTGTCATCACACGTCGCCGAGCACGACCCCGATCGCGACCGGGTGATCGATGGATGATTAATCAGGACCTGCCCGGAGGGACGGCGATAATAATGCCGGCGATTGGGCCAGCTAACCGGCTCGATCAGTAGGTTGCCGGAAGGGAAGGACTTATTGGCGGCGGCACCGCACCATCTCGCTGCATGCGTGGCGCCGCGCCACCCGTGGCCGTGGGCCTGGCTGGCCTCTGGCTCTCTCCCTCGCAGACTCAGTAGTCTCAGGCCGACGGCGCGCTGCTCCTCCTGGTCCAGGCCATTTATATGCATGGCTGCATGCGCTGCTGGCCTGGCATGGGCGGCGCTGCCGCCATCCATGGTCCATCGACCACCAGGCACCAGTCCATGGCGTCGCGTGTCGTTACGCCGGCGCCACTGCTCTGGCGAGCAGAGCAGAGCAGTGAAAGCTTTGCTGCTGCTGCCTGCTGGCAAGTGGCACGGCATGCAATATACTGGGAAATGTGTCCGTGACGGCTTCAGTGCTAACTGGGGCACTGGCAGTATTCAGGCCTCCAGCGCCCGGCCCCGCCTGCGGGCTTTGGGTCGCTCGTCGCCGCCCATTGATGACATCCTCAAGGCCACCATGGATGACCTCATTGGCGCCGTACAAACAGCCCACGCCGGCCTACCGAGATGAATGTTTGGTTTCAATGTATGGAGTAAAAATAGTAAACAACAGCCAACCAAACCTAGCTATGTACTTGTTTATTTCACCCCCAACTCTCAACTTTGGCACTATGCAAAAAGAAGATTCTCCATCACATCAAACTTGCGGTACATGCATGGAGTACTAAATGTAGATAAAATTAAAAACTAATTGCACAGTTTTGTTGTACTTTGCGAGACGAATTTTTTGAGCATAATTAGTTAATGTTTGGACAATAATTTACAAATACAAACGAAACGTTACAGTGTGCTACAGTGCCGGAACAGTAATTTTGGTACTCCCAATTTTAACAACTAAATAAGGCCTATGTCCTTGCAAGCCTTGCCAAACACTGCCTGCTTGCATGTGTGGCAAAAGGAGCATGCATTCTGATTCGCAGGGAACGCATGTACACGGCACGTCATTTTCGAACGGGAACGTCGCAACGGAAAAAATTAAGACCCGGTGGCGTTTTTCGCGATCGCTGCAGAGCGCTGGCGACACTTGGTTGCGCTTCCCTTTCGGCACGGATGATCGGCAACGCTCACGGCGGGCTCGCGCCCATACGGATGCTGAGACCACTGTGCTGGGATGTCCGTGCAATGTAAGTTTTGTGTAGACGACAGGGACAAGTCTTGGGAGAGGTACAGTAAGGGCGTCTCCAACAACCCGTCGAATAAGCTAGCTGATGTGGAGGAGAGAAGCTCCCACCACAGATCCAGGCAGACGCTGGGAAAGATGCATGTGAGAGGGAGGGGCACGGGAAAACGTGCGAGGTAGGTGCGGACGAAAGCGCCAGCCCCTTGCCTTTTCTACTGTTCATCGAATAAATTAATGTCTTTGCTAGCTCAGAGCTACTATGGGGGTGTTTGGGAGGCATGTGCTAAATTTTAGCACTTGTCACATCGGATGTTTGACACTAATTAGGAGATGGGCTGGGTTTCGGAAAG
Organism: Setaria italica; assembly: GCF_000263155.2. Classification (NCBI taxonomy): domain Eukaryota; kingdom Viridiplantae; phylum Streptophyta; class Magnoliopsida; order Poales; family Poaceae; genus Setaria; species Setaria italica. The sequence continues at coordinate 12,374,046 of NC_028454.1, read as the reverse complement.
CGAACCAGGCGCAAG
>NC_028454.1:12313852-12373931 GCF_000263155.2 Setaria italica | reverse complement strand
AGCACCTGCTATCCAAACACCCCTATGTTGGACACGTCCTAATTGCAACCACCGTACTGCTTCCAAAATGTTGGTCAGTTTAATTTTTATAGGTTTATAGATATTGTTACGTAGCTAGATATACACTATATCTAGATGCACAATAATATGTATACATCTAAAAAATTAAAACGGAATGGAAAAAGTAGCCAGTTACACACTACTTTAAGACAAAAGACGCAGTAAAACGTCGGTATCCACTTTACCCCACCAATCAATCAATCGCCATGAGAAGTCAAAATGCCTGCGGTGTCCTTCCTGCAAGGACGACACAAATTTGGGCCTTGTTTAGTTGCCCAACTTGGGTGCACCCAAATTACTGTAGCAACACTGTAGCGTTTCGTTTGTATTTGTGAATTATTGTCCAAATATTGACTAATTAGGCTTAAAAGATTCGTCTCGCAAAGTACAACAAAATTGTGCAATTAGTTTTTGATTTCGTCTACGTTTAGTACTCCATGCATGTACCGCAAATTTGATGTGATGGGGAATCTTCTTTTTGCATAGTGCCAAAGTTGGGAGTTGGGGGTGAACTAAACATGGCCTTGTTTTTTCCCTTTGTGAAATTCCCGTGTTCCAGAACAGGTCCTGTTTGGAATCAACAGGACACGACCAAAGAAAATACAAAGAAAGCCACATGAGAATATAGAAACAGAAGAATATTCAGGTCTCCTGAAGCATATCTCTGGGCATGGGAGCTTGCGGGTGTGGTAGCTTAACAAGGAGATAGGTACAGATGTCCAAATGGACCGTCCGACTCGGTCCGGCATGAGCTCGGCTCAGCACTACGGCGCCACCGTGCCGTACCCGCCCACGAGCTGTGCCGGCGGCCTAGGCACGAGCTCGGAAGGCTACGGGCCAGCCCGAGGCATGGTAGGCCCTCCCGACCTGCTCACCCTCGCCATGGTCGCCACCAAGCTCACCGTCGCTGGAGGGAGGCGGAGGGCCCGAGGCCAGAGGGGAGGTCGCCACCGGAGGCCGGATGGGAGGCGGAGGCTGGAGGGGAGACGGAGGGTTGAAGGCTGACGGAGGTGAGATAGGCTGGAGGGGAGGTGGAGGCGGAGGCGTGGGGTGGGGGGGGGGGAGAAGGGGGGAGAGAAGAGGCGGAAGCGTCAGAGGGAAGGCTAGAGGCTCGGAGAGGAAGGGGAAGATGGAGGGGAGGCGGACGACAGGGAGCGGCTGGAGGAATGGAGGGTGGAGGGGAGGAGATGTGAGAGCCGGCGGTTAGGGATCAGGATTAGAGGAAGGCTTGGGGTAGGTCAGGGTTGATATTTTTATGCTGGGTTAGGCCGTCAGGAAGGAAGTTAACAGGTTGACTACGGGTCGGCTCTTAAATTCGGGTCGTGCCCGCGTCGCCCGACGGGCTGGGATGGCGGCCCACGCCCGGCACGAGCGACCGGGCCGGGCCAACATGGGCTCGACGGATTTTGTGCCGTGGCGGGCTAGGGCCGGGCCAAAATATCGGGGCTTGTGTTAGGCTAACGGGCCGCGGGCTGTATGAACATCTATAGAGACGGGGCGGTCTCGGCGTCAGGGCACAGGTGCACGATCCCGTCGCGGACCGCGACGCGCATCGCCCTCGACGTGCACCCAAGCCGACGAGCAAACGTCAGTGGTCAGGCAGCTGTCGACGCATAGCATAGTCACGCTAGCTGCTCATCGATCTACATCGTCTCCGGCCATTTCCCTCCCGTCTTGGCTACGGTCCCGCATGGGCTCATTCATTGCCTTGGCTGCGGCCTGTCTGCAGTTGCTGATTGCGCGCAATTAATCGATCGATCGGGCCTCACTCCGTGCACCTACAGACAGTATCTGGCGCTGGTGAGAATCCTCCCTGTTTGGCCGGCCGTGGCGGTGTGGGCTCGGGAAGTAGTGGAGCGAGCGGAGATGGCCTGCGTTGCGTGGCCTTGGGAGAATGGGAGCTGATGGCTGTCGGCCTGGATTGTTCGTCGCTGTAGCTGTCGTATGGTGGCACAGTGCTCATCGGCCACTCGACGCAACCAGTGTAGCTGTCGTGATAATGCTAGGAGCCTAGGAAACCAAGTGGCTGGTGATGGGATCGGGATTCAGACGGGAGCTGAGGAGGCACGCACTGTGGAGGATTCAAGGTCCTGCCTGCAGCCTGCTCCACTCGAGGGAGGAGATGCAACAACAGAGGTGCCACCAGGCACCAGGGAACTGCAAGTCTGGAAAGAGCCGTACCCGTAGAAGTTCATGCAAGCCAGCTTGTTTTTCTACTACTGCGCACTTTGGGGTGTCCGTAGCCCAAGCTACTTTAGTGAACTGGATCGGGTGATTATTGGGCCAGGCCCATGGATTAGAAGCTCTTCATGGCCCATGGACTAGAAGCTCTTCAAGGCCCATGGGTCACCAAGTGCATGTGAGATTTGAGATGATCACCGGGGATAGAAAGAAAGAAGCGCCCCCCGTGCGCTGTTCGTGGCTTCGTGCGTGGCGGATGCGAATTGCGAGTTGCGACGAGAGTCGTGACCCGCCGCCGCCGTACAGGGCGACAGGGGCGTCCTCCTCCGACCACCGGGGATAGAAAGAAAGAAAGAAAGACGGAGAGGATCGTACACGGCCGCTTTCCGATCCGTTTCCCCCTTTCTTCTTCTCCCCTTTTCTGGAGCCCAAAACACACACGTGAAGATGGACCGAGGCTGCGAGATCTGAATTCTGAAACCGTCTGCATTATTGGAGCCGCGGCGGGAGTCGGGAGAGCTTTCCAGCCATGGCGATGGCGAGCTTTTGTACGTCCGTGGCAAGCTTTTCTCCCGCCGCGCTTTCCAGTTTCCCGCCCGGACGGGACCCTGCTTCTTGGTGGTGGTGCCGTGTGGTCTGTCTGTGGCGTCGCGTCGCGTAGCTTGCTCTTTCCCACTGCCCCCACCGGCGGCCCGCCGGCCCCATCTCCGGTTCGCCGCGAGGACCACGGACGGACGGCCGGCCGGCTGATTCATCGAGATTGCTGCAGGGCACCACGTTTGGTTTGGATTCCCATGCCGTCCACCCAACTGATGAGAGGTTAAACGTAGTACGGTCGTTACGACCACACAAAATATCTGAATTGTATATACTCTTTTCTCCAAACAAGCCTTTTTTTTTTGCATTGCTTTTGCTCTGTGGCTACGCACATGGACAAGAGCCAAGAGGCGTCGTCGCCGGTCGCCGGAGGGTGGTACGCCGGCGGCTGGCCGGCGCCTGCGGGCCTTTCGTGCTCGGTGTGGGCGACGTTGTCGGGGGCCATGGCCTGCCCGGTGCTGACGCTCCCAGCTGTTCCAGACTTCCAGTGGCCGGTGTTGAAAATTCACCGACCATCTCACTTTACTTCTCCGTGCTGTAATTCCCACTCTGTAGCTACTTTTGTTCAGTCTCCCAGTAATTCCTATTGTATTCGTGAAGTGTCATGATTTCCTTTCTTCAGATGGATGACCTGTTCACAGCCAAGTAACACGAGGTAGATAAAAGATAAAGGAAATAGTTTCCGGCTTCCGCGACCGCGCACAGCCGTAAGAACAAAGCACGACAGGTACCAAAATTGACTAGAATAATCACACTTGCACATACAACAAAACGTGAGCGCAAAGATAGTCGTTTAGCCATGCCGGTTACACAATTACATTACCAAAGAGGAATTAAAGCTCGCGACTGTATTGGATAGGCCTGATTGCGCAGCCACGCTAGCGTATCAGCCTCCTTTTCCTCACCCCTGCTTGATTAATCAAAGTTAATTCGGAAAGGAAGGCGATGATAACTTTGATTAATCATCAGGCACGCAGTGCTGATTGCGTCTGTTAATGCTCCAGCAACACCTTCTCGAGTCGTGTGGTAACAGGCCGGTCAGTTGCTGATCCGCCTAATAACTCAATCACAGCAGCTGCATGCTCCAGCTCGCTCCAGCATTCTTAGCAGTGAAGCTACCTGTTTCAGCATGCGCTCTTATGCTGCGTGCCTGTCCCCATGACACTTCTTTCTCGAGAAAAAGATGACGAAATCATAGACCGCTGCTTGGAGTTTTCCATGGAATGGCAAGCGTGGAAGGCAGCGGGTCCAAGGGAAATGGCGGCTCCATCCCGCTCTCTCTGCGCTGTTTCATGGCGCGGCCTTTTGGAAAGGGGCGCAGATGATAGTGGCTTACAGTTTGACAATTCAGGCCGGCCTTTCAATAATTGCAGCAGGGCTCTAGGGCGAGTACCCGGTCTCAGTTTGAGTTTCTTGCCAAAGCATGTGTGAATGTGACTAACCACCTGGTGATTGGTGAATTATGAAAGTGAAGGTCCTTAATTTGACAAAGATGTCAACTGCATAACTGTGATCCCAAAAACGGGAGAAAAGATCCGAGACTCAAGTCTTAGCTAGCCATTCCCTGATATGGGTTCAGCAGTTCAGGATGATCATTTGACTAATCTGTTCTTTTCTTCTTTTGCTGTTTTTTTCATAAAGAAAAAAAAATCATCAAGAGCTTTATTTCCTTGTTTCACTTAATCATTAGATTTTCAGAAGGTATACTTATATCAGTGCTTTATTTTAGTCTTTCAAAAGAAGGAAAATGGAGAAGCTTGTGTATCTATTGTGTACCAGCAAGCTGTGCTACACCGCACTGGCTATACCGGGTCATTAAAACAAACAGAAAGAAAGAGCACATCGAGGAAGGAAAAGCAAATGAGCCTGGTTTTGCAAGAGGACCCAAAGTGCGTAAAGTCCTAAACTAGGGTTGCTTTTGTTTGTGTCTTTGACGGAGCTGCTTTTTTTCTCTACTTCCCAGCATGCATGATGAGGGGACACATGTTGGGGGAGCACCAGCCCACTTGCCCACCAGGCCTGCTAACCCCGCATCACATCTAATTTCGTCACTAATATCTTCCAAATCTTTTGCTTCACGCCCAAAATTGGCACTTGCATTGACAAAAATGGATTATAGTTGGTTTGTTTATTAGAGATGAACTCAAAGTAGAGCGTACATACATTTTAATAGCTAATTAAGTTGATTAGGCTGGAGCTGATATTTGCTGCACCAAGTATATATGCTAAGAGAGGCTTGTTTGACTAAACATCTTAATTATATGCATTTGTGCAATCTTTTATAATCATAGTGTGTTTCTGTTATGTTCATGGAAATGTTATTGTTCTGCCATCATCTTGACAATGTTGAAGCCTGACATGATTAACAGGTTCGAAAAGGCACTCACGAGCCATGCATTCCTTAGCATCCACTCCAAAACAGTGGGCTCCCTAAATTAGCTAGAAAAAAGAGTCGGCAATGAATTCCCTAAACCACAAGAAGAAAAAGGAAGAAGAAACAGCAGGGACCAGAGTGCTAGTCCCCTTGCTCTTCGAGCTCCGAGCTTATGAGTGCGAGCTTTACCCAAAGCCCTATAGCTGTATGCAACTATATACTACAAGCCAAAGGAAAGAAGAACACGGCCAAAAGAAAACATATACAAATATTATTCCTCACTTGCATGCCAAGCAATTTATAAAATGAATAGTCTTTTATTTGCCTTTTTCTTTGGACACAGATGCAGAAGAAGAGAAGGGTGTACGTCTAGATCTTGTATTTGTTGTATTTTGTCTCTGCTTATGATATCATGTCGAAGCAGCAGTGTGTGTTTGTATTGTTCCTCTCTGAAAATTTTCCGAGGCAGCATGCGTGATGGTTTTCAGCAGAAAAATCAAAGGTCGCGTGCATGTTGCAGGGAAGCTACGTACGTGAAACCGGGTTCTGCCTGCAGAACGGCATGCCGCCTCCGGAACAGCCGATCGAACAGGGACGCGGCAACACGTCTCTCCGTCTTTCACGAACCAATTAAAGCTTCTTTCTGTTTAATTTGCCAGGTATATCGCTCATTTATACTTTTTTTTTCTCTCTCTCGTCATATCCCAGTTCCTTTTCCTCCTGAATTTCCTACCAAAAGTATTTAAACACAGGCACATGCATGGAAACTTCCGTATACATCTGCGTGTACGACATACATACATACTTTTCTACGACCCTAATAAAGCTGGGTCTTATCGGCTTATACAGTTGTTCACCACACTAATTTAATCCAAACTACTCCCTGCAGCATCCGTAGCAGGCACGATCGATCTTTCCTGATTCCTGCCTGACCAAAGAGATGCATGCACGGACCCTTTCTTACTTCTTTATATACATTTCTCTTCTTTTTTTTCAGAAGGACATTTTATTTCTCTGATGTGCTTGGAAATTAAAATCCTTTGATGGCATGGCATGGCATGTGTGTGAAACTGAAGTGTGATGGCGTATCCCGGTGGTAATTTCGCGGCGTATTAAAGCGCCTTTCCCCTAAATGTGCTGTTCCGAGCTGGTGCAGTGCCGTGGTGCGTGCTTTAGGTCTGTCGCTGTTCAGCCGCTTTTACTACTGGATCGATCGCTTGTGATTAATTTTTCTAATGCCTGTTCGGCCAGTTGATGACACTCGCTTCTCACCACTTGCATTTGGGGCGCCATTGTTTAACCTAGGTAGTTGAAGGAGCTAGTGCACCTTAGGGGTGTTTGATACCCCATGCTAAACTTTAGCACCTGTCATATCGGATGTTTGATACTAATTAGGAGTATAAAATATAGTCTAATTACAAAACTAATTATACAGATGGAGTCTAATTTGCGAGACGAATCTATTAATCCTAATTAGTTCATGATTTGATAATATGGTGCTACAGTAACCATTTGCTAATGGTGGATTAATTAGCCTTAATAGATTCGTCTCGCGAATTAGACTCCATCTGTACAATTAGTTTTGTAATTAGCTCCTCCTAATTAGCATCGGATGTAGCATCTGAACATCCGATGTGACCCTACTAAAGTTTAACACCTCGTATCAAACACACCTAATTTTCCTCTCCGGTATTCACGCACGGCATGCAGTTTTTCCCCCTCCACGCAGAGCAGCAGCAGCAGCTTTCAGCTGCTTTCTTCAGCATTTGACCCTGTGCGTGGCTAGCTGCGTGTCGAGTGCCTGATTGTGGGTTTGGCACTTGTTAATTCGCAGGCGCCTCATGCAAAATGTAATCAATCCAGCTTGCATTGGGTGACATGATCTAGCCACCTGCTACTGTGTTGTAGGTAAACTGTGCAGCAGGGATCGATGTCATTCGCCCTGGGCTGACAACACTGCGAAATTGAAGACTTGTTCTTAGTTTAAATCGCACGCACGCACGTATAGGTCTAGTTTATCCGGACGAGAGATACAGATCTACTCTATCCGTCTTAAAATTATTGTTCGTTTTGATTTTTCTAGAACATGCACATAGATATATATTATGTCTAAGTAAAAGTTATGTATCTAGAAAAGTCAAAACGAATAGTAATTTGGAACGGAGGAAGTAACTGCCATATAATTATACTATTTTATAAATGAAGCACATCGATCAAGCTGTTTTAATTGGATACTGAAGAAGGTTGTGTACCATACTGTGTAGAACACTCTAAAACGAAGATGAGGGCTTCCCTTGAAAAAAAAACATGAAGAAGATCACGAGCGCAATATGATGGAAACTCGGCACTATGCAAAACAACATGAAAGATTTTTTTTTTGCAAAGAGCTCGTTCAATATTTCACACAAAATTCTAGAGAATGAAGCTCGGCGCCATGCAAGTAAATGTGCGCAACGCATACGCGCATACATGGGCAACGGAAGGCCTTGCATTGTGTACGTAAAGTGGCAGCCGGCCGCTTCTGTTTGCATGCTGCAACTGCAAAGATGGTGGTCGAGCTTTGCAACTTGCAAAAGGCTGAGAACCCTAGGTGTAGTAGCACTAGTAGTATTATACCTACCGTCGTCTTTGGAAGCTTCTCCGAAGGCGACTTAATCGCTAGTTAACACTAATAACCTCTAGTCATCAGCAGCAGAGTAGAAAATAAAATGATTAAAAACCTCCTATTTCTAACGCTTTAAATCGATTTCCGTGTCACGTAAATAATTGCAACACCTAGCCATCTAGCTTCCTTTCCAAATGCTGCAAAATAAAGGCGCCTTTGGTTAGGTGGAGGACGCTTTCACGAGTGCAAATGCTAACACGACAAACAAAACACGAACTCGTGGAGATGATCGCGCGCCTCCGACGGCCACCACTTTCTTAGCCGCGAAGAAGAAGTGTCAGATGGCCGGCCGGCGGCCGGCCAACGGCGGTTCATTCAACGAGCTGCAGCGGCGGCGCGCGACGTAGCATGCTCCCAAGCCACGCAGTTTCCTCTGGCTTTAGCTTTACCGCACGCCGAAGCTCGGTCACTGGCACGTGGGCCCGCATGTCAGCCGCCGGCGCTTATTCGGAGCCCTCTCCTGCTCGGCTCGCTCATCATCAGCCTGTCATCACGCAGCTCACGCTCCACCCCCCCTTTTCCTTAATTCTTAAGTCCCGTCTGCCAGTGGGCCCCGCCCCGCCCCGCCCACCACCACACGCACTACCCCATCGCCCCCCGCCTTTAAATACCGGCCCGCCCTCCTCGTCCCATTCGTTCCATCCGCCTCCTAGCAAACCAACCCAGCTTTCCTTCCTTCCACTGCTCAGCGCTCAGCACCAATCACCTGCTCGATCTCTTTCTACAAAGCGAAAGCGAAGAGAGGGTCACGTGAGGAGATCGCTTGCTTGCTAGCTAGCTGATCCGTTGGTGAGCATTCCCCAGCCCGGCACCACGGATCTCGCCGTCGAGCCCGACAAGCGGATCCAGCCGTCCGGCGGCGGCGGCATGGAGCCCCCCGGGTTCGGGAAGCGCCTCATGAGCGTGCTCCGCGCCGTCTACCACATGCTGCGCCGGGGCCTCTGCCGCAAGCGCCTCATGATGGACCTCCACCTGCTGTTCGGCAGGGGCAAGCTCGCCGGCAAGGCGCTGCGCAACCTCGTCGCCGCCGCGCACCACCACCCGCACGCCGCCGCCCACCACCTGCAGGTAGCTTCCCGCGCGGGCGCCGGCGCCGGATCCGCGGCGGCGTCCTCGGCCTCCGCCGCGGACCTGCCGTTCGAGCCCAACCCAAGGGACGTGGAGTTCAGCTGCACCACCACGCCGTCCTACTCGTACGCGGGCCCCGGGCGCTCCCTGTTCCCGTTCAGCAGGATGATCCGCGGGCGCGGCGCCGGCGCCGCCTCCCGGGGCTGTGACGGGCTCGACTTCGCCCAGGTGGCGCGCGCGCTCGAGATGATGAGCGCCGCGGAGGACGCCGGGGCCGGGGCCGGCGCGGGCGGGGAGACGCCGCCGGCGCCCGTGGCTGCCGGGGCCACGCCGTCGCCCCTGCTGTCGCTCAGCCTCGGCCGCAGCCCCGCCGGGGCCCGCCAGCTGCGCGTCACCGACTCGCCGTTCCCCATCGAGCCGGAGGGCGTCGTCGACGAGCGCGCCAACTCCAACTTTGACGCCTTCATCAAGAAGTTCTACGAGAACCTCCGCCTGCAGGCGGCCAACGCCACGCCGGACAACCACGTCGGCTGCCGCCGTGGCTAGTCCCGCCCGCCGCGATCCATGCCGACGAGCGCGCGCGCCGCCGTGTGAGGGTGCATGGGCGGCGCGCGACTCCGTTCCGAGAGCCTGGGGATCGATCGAGCTAAAAAAATACGTGGCCACACGCCACACATAATAGTGTCAAAACGGCCGGCCGTTTCACTGTCATGCGGGTATCGAGTTTTACCACCTGCATGTGTAATTTTTTTTTCTTTTTTACTTTCCTCGTCCGTGATAATCGATCTCGATATATAGGGTCGGTCGGTGAGGAGACGAGATAAACAAGGGCTTGTTGTGGTTGCAGCTAATTAAGCCCGGACCTCCTGTGTATCTGTCTACTATCTGTCTGCGTATGCATATATGCGTATGAATATGATCGAGATGGAGTGGTAAATTTTGCACATTAATTTCAAGGAAAAAAGTGTACTTTTCATCTCTTAAGTATTGCAAAAGTGTGGCATCCATCCCTCATATTTTATTTGGGGCAAATCAGCCACTTAACTAATTAAACTGGTGCATTCATCATCCTCATCTTAGTTTAACAATGGTTTAGTGTCATATAACTGGTTTAGGTCACGTAATCATCTTAATTGTCTAATATTGAGTCAATCTCTATAATAGTTCGGGGTGTACGTGAATCGGTTCCGTTAATTTTTTCCGATAAAATTTTTATGGGGTAGCCAACTTAGAGGATTTGTTATTATTTTTTAGCTTTATATCTTCGACTCAGCATATTACATCACTAAGTAGTGATTAGCTAGATGATAACATGGCATAAACCGTCATTAAATTGTTGTTAAACTAAGGTGGTGTGATAAATGCACCGGTTTAGATAGTTAAGGAGTTGATTTGCACCAAATGAAACATGAGGGATGAATTTTACACTTTTGCAATAGTTGAAGGATGAAAAATACACTTTTTTCTAATTTCAATATAATGGACATATGTTACGGGTGAAGTGAAATGTGTGCATAATGTTGGTTTCTCTCTGTATATAATAATTAAACTTGATGTTTTTACTACTAGAAAAATGAGATCTCGTCCCAAGACTTAGTACCGGTCACTTTTGGACCCGGTACTAATGTTAACATTAGTACTGGATCTAAGTTTGGATCCCTGACAGGTTCTCTAGTACCGGGTGGAAGTTCCAACCAGTTGTCACTTTTCCTAGTAGTGTTTGTTTGCGGGACAGAACTGGTGTTTAATAGTTGTCTATATGATTTCAGCTATTGTGTTGTGTTGTACTGTCTATATGTGTGTTGTTTCTTAATTTGTTGGCCATGTGTGCAGTACGGAGATATCTTGGACAAGGATTCAGAAATCTTCTGATTAGATAGAGACAGGGTTAAGAATATACAACTTTTTTGGAATATAAGAAAACACTACCTTCCAGGCCAATAATAGGCCATATGAATTGAACACTTGTTTCTTTTCTTTTCTTTTTGCGGGCATTATTGAACACTTGTTTCTTTAGAGAACCAACCTTCTGTTTGGACTGACAAGTGACAAATTGAACTGCGAGCGTCAAAATTCGCAAGAGCACACGCTTCCACTAAATTGCAATTAATTGTCGCTCCCGTGTGGGTGACACGGGTGGGCGAACGCCGCCGCCACCTCCCACTCCCTCCCTCCTCCCTTCCCTTCGCCACGCCGCCGCTCGAGCCGGCTGCCGGAAGTCCGAGCAGCCCGCAATGACGGCGGTGGCGGGGCGGATTTTTTTCTCCTCCTTCGTATCCAGGCGGGAGTGGTCGCCTCGTTCATCGGAGGAGTGGCCCGCGGCGGCACCGGCGAGGGCGGTTGGATCTGGCGCACCAGCAGGTGCAGATTTGGTGTCCCCAAGGCCGGATCCGCCGTCGACGAGGGGCGACGGACCCCCAAGGCACGGGGGGCGATAGCTGGTGATGGGCCTAGCGGAAGTCTAGGTGACCGGCGCGGCTCACGGCGCTTTGGTCCCAGGCGCGGAGGTGAGGAGGCGATGGCCCGGTAGATCTGGGAGGCTGTGGTTTGGCGCACACGGCAGCTTGGGGCCGGTGGCAACGGCAGCCACGGATTCCCCTTTTCCCCACCTGCGTGGCACGGCAGCTCCTGTGTCTTCAAGGGACTGCGTGGTGTCGTGGCCGGGGTGGCCTATGCAAGGCATGCTAGTGACACCATGGAGGCGTGGCAGGGATGCCTAGTGCAGGGGCGCGCTGGCAGCACCGAGGTGGTGCTGCGGGTGTCATCGGGCCACCTCTCCTCGATTGAGGAGTTGCGGAAGCGGTGACGGGAGAGGGAGGTGGCTGGGCGTTGGTGGGGGCTCACGTGGCGTGGAGGAGGCTGCGCACGGTGAGGCACATGTGTAAGGTGGCGATGCCCCGTGGGGACGCTTGATGACGCGTGATGGTGAGGCGGTGCGACGGTGGCCGCGTGCGAGGAGAAGGGGTACGACGGCGTGGTGCGTGGAGGCGCGCCGCCACCGCCGCCTCGGATGGGATGCCGTGACTGTTGTCCGGGAGTGCTGAGCCATGAGCATGCAACGAGGGGTTGGGATGCTCCGGGCGAAATCCCTTGCCGGCGTTCTTGCTGGTGGAGATGATGGCGGCACCTTAGGGCGTCGTTCTCCCCATTGGGGGTGTCATGTCTGAGCCACAACCCTGTTGTATGGGGTCCTCTGGATGAAAACCCTGTCCGGATCCTGGACGAGCGACGGCAGCGCCATTAGCGTCGTGCCCTCCTTGGAGGCGTCGTCTCTAGAGGCCCATCTCGATTTGTGGCATTGCTGGTCCATTGGTCATGGGCAGCCGCAACTAGCGGCGGCAATTCCGTCGCGTGGCAAGATTGATGGGTGTTGCCGATGCCACGTGGAGGCGATCGCAGTTATGGTGGCGGTCAGGAGTTGTTGCATGGTTGTCATTTTGGCTGCTTGCAGCGGACTGCGGCGGCTGGCGTTGCTTGGCAACGGTCAGTGCAGCGTGGGACTGCATCTGAGGACGGCACTTGCGGTAATGGCATCGTGGGACAACTAAGCTTGCAGCGGATCGTGGCGGGTTGCTCAGCTTGGCTGGACTACCTGGTGCGGTATATCATCGGAAGACGGCGCAAGCAACTTCTCTGGCTTGTTGACATGGTGGTGGAGGTTTTTGTGCAGGTCAAGCAACGAGGCAAAGTCGACCTGCGGTGGTGGCCGTGTGGAGCGGGGCAACATCGCTCACCACTCTGATGGTGATAAAAGAAACGGATCCGTGATGTGGAGTACTATGGCGGACGTGGTGAGGCCCCCGCGCACGGTGTTTATTCGAGGTGACGAGAGCGAGGTGGAGTCCAACGGCGGATGTGGTGAGGTCCCCTGCACATTGTGTTATCATGGTGGCGACTGTGAGGCAGCGCGCGAGAGGTCCGGATTCGATGGTATCACTCTGTCAGGTGGAGTGTGGTGCTGCGGCACTACAGTGAAGGGTCCCTCATGGTGGTGGCCTTCTCGATGCGGTGCAGTCTGTTTCTATCAGTTTCCTATCGACACAAGGCCACGCTTGGAGGTTTTGACGAATACATGAGCGTGAATGTTGGTGGGTGCTGTCGTGGTGAGTGGAGTGGTGAGGCCATGTTGACGTCCCAATCAAATGGTCGGGTGTGGTGGTTTGGAGGTTAGACCCGCGTTGATGTCCCAATCCAACTGGGTGAGTTGGTTTTGTATTTCTTTTCTTTTCCTTTTCCTGCTTATGACCTCTCAGGGCTGTAGTCTTATATTTTTCTACTATATCAATGAAACACGCAATATCTTGTGCGGTTCTTTAAAAAAACCAACCTTTGGCCAAAAAATTTTATATATCAACAAATTTATGACACAATCTTTGATGTTGTTTCGTCAACTTAACTCGAACGCTCATGTTATTGCATCTTAATTTGTCTAGTTACATAATTGATCGTTGAATGTCTCGATTGAATATCTTTTGGTGCAGCGTTAGGTGCTACAGTAAGATCACATCATTCACGTATGGTATATGTGACTTGTTCCCTGCTGGCCCAGTTTTAGGTACGTTCACATATGCAAAATGGTGTGGGTAAAATAAAGCTGGATAGGAGTATATCTACGCTGCCAATTTGCCACCATGGAAATGTTTGTATTTGGGTGGATAGGAGTATATCTACGCTGTCAATTTGCCATCGTGGAAACGTTTATATTTGAGTGGACACGTAAGCAAGAAGGCAAGGGCAATGCTAAGGGCTCCTTTGATAGGACTTCTCAAAGGGGTACAACTTCAAAGCGGCTCCACCACCAAACTGAGAAGAAACCACAAAACGGCTTACACTGAAGCTGAGGAGAAGCCATAAGAAAGTGACTTCACCAGCTTCTCCTCCCTCTCCAAGTATTAATTGACCATAAAATTACACATATTGTCCTTGAGAAGCCATTTTACCAAATGTTCAGCTCTACTAGAAAAGTGACTCCACCAGAGTAGCCAGAGCCGTTTTGCAAACGGGGCCTAAGTTTAAGTGTCATCTGTAACTAACTCGTGATGCTAGTTGCTGACACGTCATGGGCCAACACATCATCATACACGACTACTAGTAGTGGTTATATTGGCGGAGGGATATATATAGTGTGATGCGGGAGATCCCATATCGCATGATTTCATCGATGCTTGTACATCCGGACTGAATGTCTTGTTAAGAAACTAGATAATTTTAGTACTAATTTAATCCATAAAAATACTACCAAAATTGTGACATCAAATATGCACAAGTGTTTGGGTGATCTAAGCTTGAGGAACATGTAGACAGTACTAATCAGTGCTGAAATTAGAAGATGAAGGGTAACAGTAGCATACCCAGTGTCATTCATAGTTTCTGTTGATGTAGTTGTTCCTCTTGATGCAATAGATGTCGTCCAATGAGCAGTCGCGTCTCTTCTGGACACTCCCCAAAAGCCTGATGGCCGCCCTTTACCCGAAGCAGATGAACTCGTAGACAGTTCAGTTTCGGAGGCCTGCTCTCCCTACTCCTGTGCTTGCAAGACAAGAACAGGGACGGAGAAATTTGATGTGGCAGCGAACTCGAACTCTCTGTGTTCTGAATGTTGAAGGAGTTCTCCTCTTATTCTCACAGGCAGAAACTGAACGGAGGAGTTAGGAAGTAACTCTCGTAACCCCCGCAGACACCTGCTTAAACTCTAGAAACTCCTCTCCATTATAAGCCACTAGAATTAATTGCTTTGCAAAAATTATTATTTTTCACGTTATTATTAAGTTCGGAGGTCAAACATTTCAGTCAAATTTCCCCATGTGGTACTAAACCAGGATAGTACACACAATATTTAATACCGGCCTTAGAATTATTTGATTTAATTAGATAAATATTGGGCTTGGCCCGCATTAAATCCAACAATCTCCAGCAAATTCTAAGGCACGTGTTAAACAATCTTAAATTCACAGTTCTTTGATATATCAGGGTTTTGATGGAGACTGTTAAGTTGAACTTCCATCTAGGACAAGAGTTACGTTCATTCGCAACTGGACAATGGACTATGCCTTAAATTGATAGTTTTGTGTGAAGTGAGTTTCACCCAAGTTCTTTTCTGGTACTAGGCTGCTGCAAGCATCCCTTCTGGTTGAAGCATATAAGTTACACTTTGAGGCCTTTCATGAGTATCTAGAGACTACCCAAATCTCATAGACCGTGACTAGCAGTCGAACTCATATAGGTGTGTTCCTTCTAAGATATTCTGTGGGATAATATCTCTGCTTAAACAAGCCACTCGGATCACATTAAGGTATATACCAACCTGCCATACAGTACAAGAGAAACGTGCATTTCAAATGATTTGGACCTTTATTGTAAGGGGTTTTCTCCATCTCAGTCAACCACTAGTTTGTTACACCATCCTATTTCATAGGATCTCCGATCACGTAAGACAGGTTACCACTATGATATGACTTCAAGTGGGTATCAAGCCCATCTTCCTAGATGCATCTTCTATCACATTACGTGACAGACCCTTAGTGAACTGATCTGCCAGATTCTTAGATGTATGGACATAGTCCAGTGTTATTACTCCGGAGTTTCTTAGTTTTGTGATAGATTTCAACCGCCTTTTCACATGCCTAATTGACTTCATGTTATCCTTAGAACTATTTACCTTGATTATCACTGTCTAATTATTACAGTTCATAGAAATAGCCAGTATCGATTTTCAAACTACCGATAAATCCATAAGGAGTTCTCGAAGTCACTCAGCCTCAACTATGGCGGTATCTAATGTTGTGAGTTCTACTTCCATTGTTGACCTTGTTAAAATAGTCTACTTGCAAGACTTCCATGAAACAGCGCCACCTCCAAGTGAGAACACATATCCACTTGTGGCGTAAATCTCATCAGCATCAGATATCCAGTTTGCATCACAATAACCCTCTAGTACCCTCCGGTAACCAGTGTAGTGTAGGCCATAGCTCATAGTCCCTTTTAGATAGCGCAATATTCTCTCAAGAGCATGCCAATAATCATCTCCCGGATTTGAAACAAATCAGCTGAGTTTACTTACAGCAAACGAGATGTCAGGCCTCGTTGCACTAGCCAAATATAAAAGAGAGCCAATAATTTAAAAATATCTTAATTGATCTCGTGCTATTTTCTAATTTTTCCTTAATAGCACGCTCGGATCATAAGGAGTTAGAGCAGATGTGCAATCACTATATCCAAAGCGATTCAACATCTTTTTCACATAGTGGGATTGCACAAGAGTAACCACACCATTTCCTTCTCTCAGTAGTTTTATGTTAAGAATAACATCAGCTTCTCCCGTATCTTTCATTTCAAAGTTACTAGACAAAAAAGTCTTTCACTTCCTTGATCACATTGATATTATTTCCAAAGATTAGTATATCATCCACATATAAGTACAAGATCACACCTTCTCCCCTACCATACCAATAATAAACACATTTATCAGCTTCATTCACAATAAAGCTAGCTGATGTCAAAGTTTTATCAAACTTTTCATGCTACTGCTTAGGCGCTTGCTTTAGGCCATATAGAGATTTCAACAACTTACACATCATACCCTTTTGACCATTTATTACAAAACCAACAAGCTGATCTATATAGATCTCTTCCTCAAGCTTTCCATTCAAGAAAGTTGTCTTAACGAGAAGACCGTGTGAGGCAGCCAAGGAAAGTAGCACTCGTATGATTGTCAAACGGGCAACTAGTGAATAAGTGTCAAAATAATCTTCGCCTTGTTTCTAGGTATAACCCTTGGCCACAAGCTTTGCCTTGTACTTCTCAATAGTACCATCAAGCCTAAGCTTTTTCTTGAACACCCATTTACATCCTACAGGTTTGCACCCGAAAGGAAGATCAATAACCTCCCAAGTTCCATTAAACATAATAGAATCCATCTCACTCCGTACCGCTTCCTTCCAATAGTCAGCGTCAGGAGAGGAATATGCCTCTTCTATGGTCTTTGGAGTGTCATCCACAAAAGATACACAATGAAATCATCACCAAAAGACTGCAGTCTTTTGTCTCTTGCTCCTCCTAGGAGGTTAATTTTTTTTCTCCTTTGGATTTTCCACATGGGTTTCAGCATCAGCGTGTATTACTGGTTCATGTGTTTCAGGTAATAAAATAGATTCATGACTAGAAGTGCTGGGTGTATTTTTCATAGGAAACTCATTCTCAAAAAATGTAGCATCTCTAGACTCCATAATTATACCAACGTACTTGTCAGGTACTCTAGATTTTTTTTTTATCAAAAATCTATACCCAATGCTGTGAAAAGCATAGCCTAGAAAGATCCAATCAACTGTTTTTAGTCCGAGTTTGCATTTCTTTGCAACTGATATGTTAACCTTCGCTAAACAACCCCAAGTATGCAAATATGAGAGTGTGAACCTTTTATTCTCCCATTCCTTGAATGGTGTCTTCTCTTTGTTTTTCATAAGAACTCTATTAAAAATATGACATGAAGTTAATATAGCCTCACCCCACCATTCCCAAGAAAGTCCCGCTGTTTCTAACATGGCGTTAACCATCTTAGCTAGAGTGCAGTTCTTCCTTTCAGCCACTCCATTTGACTCAGGAGAATAGGGTGTTGTTCTCTTATGAATAATGGCATGTTCCTCACAAAACAAATTGAACTCATTTGAGAAGTACTCTCCACCTCGATTTGATCCAACATGTTTTATCTTTCTCTCAAGTTGATTCTCAACCTCAGCTTTATAGATCTTAAAATAATACAATGCTTCATCTTTTGATTTTAACAGGTACACATAGCAAAATCCAGTACAATCATCTATTAATGTAATGAAATATCTTTTGCCACTTTTGGTAAACATACCATTCATTTTGCACAAATCATATTAATTCTAATGGTGCCAACTTCCTCACCGCAGCAGCCTTGTGAGGCTTGTGAGATTGCTTCGATTGCACACATTCATGGCATTTAGAATCTTTGACCAATTTAAATTTTGGAATTAAATTTATACCAGTTAAGCGTGTCATACAACTAAAGTTTACACGACATAAGAATGAATGCCAAACATTTGTCTCATTATCATAGCTCACATGATTCACAGAATTTAAACAAGCATCAGATAAAGACAAGTGGAACAAGCCTCCGCTATCATTGCCTTTACCAACAAACATTCCATACTTAGACAATATACATTTATTGGACTCAAACATAAGTTTATAGCCATCTCGACACAGCAACGAACCAATAATTAAATTCTTCCTTATTGAGGGGGCATGTTGCACGTTCTTTAGCCGCATGATTTTTCCCGAAGTAAACTTCAGATCAACCATACCAACACCACGAACAACTGCATGTGCTCCATTTCCCATTAGCAAGGATGAAGTTCTCCCGTCCTGATAAGAAGAAAACAAAGAAATATCAGAACACACATAAATATTGACACCAGTATCAATCCACCAATCAGGTGTATGACAAATTGAAAGAAATGTAGGTAACAAATTACCATACCCCAATGTTCCTCCATCAGCCTCAATCATGTTGGCAGATTTCTTCTTGGGCTTCCACTTGCTCTCTGGGCAATCCCTAGCATAATGCTCGGGGTTGCCACAAGTGCAGCAGTTTCCTTTTTCCACATTATTCTTCTTTTTCTTAAAAGGAGTAGTATTCTTTTGTTTGAGCTCTTACTTGAAATTTTTCTTGTGGGAATTTTGAGTTTTTTTTGCACCACATGGGCACTAGAATTTCCCTCAACAATTTTCTTGTCACGGACATCTTTAGCTCTTACCTTCTCTTCAACATCTAGAGACCCAATGATGTCAGCAATGCCAAACTCTTGTCTCTTATGCTTCAGAGAAGTAGCAAAATCTATCCAAGTCTGTGGTAGCTTGGCAATGATGCAACCCGCCACAAACTTCTCCGGCAGCACACAACCAAAATTCTCAAGTTCTTTAACCAGTGTTTGTATATCATGAGTTTGTTCTACCACAGATCGGCCCTCAACCATTCTGTAGTCATGAAATTTCTCCATGACATACAACTCGCTATCGGCATCAAAAACTCCATATTTGGCCTCTAGTACATCCCACATTTCTTTACCAATGACCATCATCACATATGTATCTACTATGGAGTCTCCTAGCACGCTGATCATTGCCCCTTTGAACGTAGTGTCCGCATCATTGAACCATTGCTCATCCTCAGCAGTATGCGGTCCAAGCGGTCTAAGTTCAACAATGAAATAGCAGTGCATAGTAGTCAACCATAGAATACATCTTTGACGCCACCTCTTGTAACAAGCACCCTCAAAAACATTTGGTTTCAGCATATTCGCAAAGCTAGTTACCAAAAATTGCCTATCAGGTTTTTGGATTGTTAAGAAACTACACAATTTTAGTACTAATTTAATCCAGAAAAATACTACCAAGATTGTGACATCAAATATGCGCAAGTGTTTGGGTGATCTAAGCTTCAGGAACATGTAGACAGTAGTAATCAGTGCTGAAATTAGAAGATGAAGTGTAACAGTAGCATACCCAACGCCATTCGTAGCTTCTATTGATGTAGTTGTTCCTCTCGATGCAACAGATCTCGTCCAATGAGCAGTCGTGTCTCTTCTGGACACTCCCCAAAAACCTGATGGCCGCCCTTTACCCGAAGCAGATGAACTCGTAGATGGTTCGATTTCGGAGGCCTACTCTCCCTACTCATGTGCTTGTAAGAACAGGGACGGCGAAACTTCAATTTTTCGGAGGCCTGCTCTCCCTACTCCTGTGCTTGCAGGAACAGGGACGGGGAAACTTGATGTGGCAGCGAACTTGAACTCTTTATGTTCTGAATGTTGAAGGAGTTCTCCTCTTATTCTCACATGCACTCTTATTCTCAGAAGTTGAATGGAGGAGTCAAGTCAGGTGTTCTGAATGTTGAAGGAGTTCTCCTCTTATTCTCACAGGCACTCTTATTCTCATAGGCACTCTTATTCTCATAGGCACTCTTAAACTCCTTTCCATTAGAAGTCACTAGAATTAATTGCCTGGAGTGGCAAAACTCCGCTCCTCACGCAGGCACGCCTCGGCTCAGCGGTGGCAGTGGCGCGCGCGTGGCACGCCTTCACCCTTTTCTCAACTTTTCAATATAAGCAAAATATATTTCATGTATATAAGTCGAGTCAACGTTCAATCAAATTCCATATGGTACTAAACTAGATACTACACACAATATTTAAGAATTATTTGATTTAATTAGATAAAATATTAGGCTTGACCCACATTAAATCCAACATGTCTGACCACAATTTTTTTTCACCGTCTGGAAAGGGAACAGCGACACGTAGATAGGTTAAAACTGCCAGGTAGGCGAGGCGATGCGGAATGTCGCTGCCATGATTGGTCCAGTAGAAGAAGCTAGCGAACAAACAGACGGCAAGGGCCCTGACGCCGATGGGCAACCAACGGGAGAGAGAACCTGGCCCTGGCGGGTGAGGCCGAGGTGATTACCTCCCATGCTAAGCAAAGCGTGGTCGCCTTTTTGGTGACCCGGCGCCCCGGGCGCGCCGTCTCACGCGAGAGGGGGCGAGGCAGCCGCGCGCCGTCGTGGCAGGCACCCCGCTTTTGCTTTCCTCGCGTGTCTTCCGTCGCCTGCCGTCTGATCGTATCGTACCGTACGCCGTCGCAGGCTCAGCCACCGCCGTGTGGGGCTCCTCGCCGTACGGTACCGTGCGATGCGCCGCCGGCTCGCCGGCCGGCCGTGGCTCGAGAGCACGAGCCGCACAGGCGAGCTGGCGCGCACGCGGGGGCTTTACGACGCTGTCGTGTGGTTTGCTTTCCTTCCTCTTCCTTCCTGGCCTTTGGGCTTTTGTTCAGTTGGTTGTTGTTGAACGGCCGACGGCGCACGACCCCCTCGCCCAAACTTAGCCCATGAGTCCACGACGGCGACTTGGAAATATTCCCAACCCAGTTCCACAGCCTCCTTCCCCATCACACCAGCAGCAGCACCGGCCTGGGAGCATGCGGCTGCAGGGAACTTTGACACAGCAATGAGGTTGCTTAGCCGACATCTTACACACCTTTCCTGTTATTGTGGTGGACTCACGGAGAGAAGTTGATGAAGCGAATGAGTTGATCGCAAACTGCAAGCTCCAGAGAGTTCACATGAGCCTTGTGCTTGCAAGCACCATGGCTCTTTGCTTCAAGCAGAAAAACTATGCTACTGCAGCACACTTTGCACGGATGCTTCTTGAGAACATCCCTCAGGAGGCTCAAGCAAAGAAGCCTCGACAGGTTCGGCAAGCTTTGCTAGGATAAAGATGATTTTTGCCAACTGAAATATGACTTTAGAAATCCATTTTTGTTTTTTGTGGTGCTACATATGTTCCTATCTACCAAGGCCGAAAGGATGTTTCCTGCCCGTACTGCAGATCCCGGTTTGTTCCTTCCATCGAAGGGCAGCTTTGTACCATATGTGAGCTTGCCACGGTTGGGGCAGATGCTTCAGGCCTCCTATCCCTTTTTTTTAATGCGAAAAAGGCATGTATTTGATTAGCATGGAAAAGTGATTAGAACCCTGGTTGGACAACAAAGACAAGATAAGCACCGATTTCGATTTCGACGGATCTACCGAAGCAAGACAAAAAGGTATGTTTTCCTTTAAGCGACCATCGTGGTCACCTGATACTGTGCTTTGGTTTGCTTGTTTCATCCTGCGTGGCTGCAATTGAGATAGCACGCGCAGTACATGAGTACTTGGGTTTTTCAATTGCATACACTTGAAATGTGAGCAGCATTGCGTGATCTATGTTGGTATTTTACGTTAATCTGCAATCACGTGGCATTCGTCTCCCTTGTATTTTCAATGTGACGCATGCTCTGTTTCGAAAGTTTCCCAAGATCCAGTAAATATGTCGTGTAATTGTGCTTCGAGGTAACATGATTCTGATTTCAAGATCGCATCATATGATCCATCTATATGCACATCGGTCTGCAAGTATGTTTGTGTTTCCATTCCAGTACCATACTACTATCATATGCCTACCATGAATCTGTTTGAGTTTGCATGAGGTTGCAAAATGCAGTTTGACTTGTTAGCTGTAACTAGCCACGCATGCTGAGACAGCAGCAAAATGCAATGGTGATCAGGCGCCTATGCCAATTAAGATAATTTTCTGCTTCTGATGCTATGCTCTGAGATAACAAAGGTTGGACACATTTTTCAGGGACTATTGAAGCCTGCCCCTGTATGTACAGTTGATTCCACACACGATGCATTGAATACAGGAGCATTGAGCATCGAGCCCGGCTAAAGAAGTGCAGTGCGTTGCAGCATTCCACCCTCCAAGCATCCATGCCAGTATGCCACGATGCTCTGAGATAGCTGAAACACAAATCACACACTGGCTAGCTAACAGGAAGCTGAGTATACATACTATTAGTCCAAGTCATTGGGAATGAATATGCCCTGCAACTGCAAGTCTGCACTTGCAAGCCAGAGCGGCCCAAGACCTACCGAAATACTGTTACAACGTACACGTGTAGCAAGAAAACCAAATAAGCAGTTACCAAAGAGGAAGAAATTATCCCATCCAACATAGCACATCATCATATAATTTGGAGGAATTCTCAACTAAATACAAAAATTTGTTCCTTTAGCGACTTGTTGACCCAGTCCTTTGATCTTGGCATATTGCATCACCATCACCATACAAAAAACACAATCACAGCTGGCTTGGTAATATCAGGCTTGCGGTAGCTGCCACCAACCTGTTGGAACAAGAAGCAAACCCATTACTTTCACAGAAACAAATTCAAAGATCTATCTTATGAGACAACTGCAATTATCAAATGCTAAACTAGCTAACCATTGGACTTTGTTAATTAACTGGATTATCGAATGCATGGACAAGAACCAAAATCTCCAAAAGTTATCCTATTATTATCCCGTTACAGACCAGCAAGAATTATGAACCAAAGGTGCAAGAACCGTACAAGATTAAAGCAAAAGGAACACAAAAGGTAAACTTGAGTAATGTTCTGAATGAGTACGCATTTCCGTTTCACATTGTCTACAGCATGTACAAAATGTCCACAGCATCTAGACTCTAATTGGTTAAAAAAATTACTACCAGCACAAAATGTCCACAGCATGTACAAACATCCATTCACATTGTCTATGCACCAAAGAGACTCCAATTGATTAAAAGAATCACTACCAGCACAAAATGTTCATAGCATGTACACATATCCATTTCACATTGTGTATGCACCACGGAGACTCCAATTGAATAAAAAAATACTACCAGCACAAAATGTTCAGAGCATGCTTAGTTTCAATAATGCACAGACTCCACATGACTAAAGCAATTCCTACCAGACAAAATGTTCAGAGCATGCTTAATTTCTAAGGATTAAATCTAAATGGCATGAATTTTCATGCAAACAGGGTGTACTTAATCTAGAGTAAGCAATGCATTGGATTAATTAGAAACTCTTAAGTGACAGGCACAGCAAATGCCATTCATAGAATACTTCTCATACAAGCATAACTAGATTTTTTTTTAAGGTGTTGTCTTGCCCGCCCACATGGCATCCAAAACCTTATCACCAGACTAAAACAGATCACACAAAAAGCAAACATGCCCAGATGATTGAATACAACCATACCTGTCAAGACTGAAGGCCACTTATCTCGATTGTGTAGGAGAGCAGAGGAGGCCTGAAGCATCCGCACCAACCACTGAGAGCTCGCATATGCTACACAGCTCACCTTCCACCGAGGGCATGAACCGAGATCCACAGTACGGACAAGAAACATCCTTCTGTCCACGGTATATTGGAACAAAGGTTGCCCCACACACCACAAATGGATTTCTAAAGTCATAGTTCAGCTGGCGCCCATCTTTCCTATCCCCACAGGCCTGCACAACCTGCCGAGCCTTCTTTGCCTGGGCCTCATTAGGGTTGTTCTCCAGAAGCATCCGCGCAAAATTCGCTGCAGTAGCATAGTTCCCACCCTTGAAGCAAAGCCCCATAGCGCTAGTCAGGACAAGCCGCGTGTGGACCTTCTGCAGGTTGCAATTAGTGAAGTAGGCAGCCAGCTCCTGCTGCCTGATGGGGTCTTCTTTCAGCTCCTTCCTTTTAACTTCCATCTTAAGACCAAGGACATACTCCCTCGCTATCTGAATCAATTCCTTCACCTCATCCACTTCTCTCCGCGAGTCCACCACAAGGAGCGGGATCGTGTGCAGGATGCTCAGGAACTGCCTCAGTGCCTCCGGGAATTTACCCTCGGTTGTGGCTTTATATGCAGCCTTAAGCTTGTCATCCATTTGTGAGAAGGTAAACACAAGTGCAGGTGGGCCCCTCACATTAGGACTAGCAGATTCACTCCATCCTTTCTCAACAGCAACAGGTATAACCGGAGCACTTGCAAATGCACGCAGGAAAGGTATGGCTGCCCATGAGTGCATCGAGGAAACAATGGCTTCAGAGGAGCAAAATTTTTTATTCCCAAGCTGGCGGCTAAGCAGCCGCATCGCAGTGTCAAAGTTGCCAGCTGCAGCATGCTCCCCAGCAAGGGAAGACTTCTGCGTCCAAATTTGGCTGACAGGCATACCTGGCGTTGGAGCCACAAACAAAGTGGAGCGGGCCACACCAACAGCCTTTGGTGTTTCTGCCTCTGGTGGCAATTCCAGATCTTCAAGGTCCCAGCCACCTTCCTCTTCGTTCACCTCCTCTTCCTCATTGTGGTCAACGACATCTCCATTCTCCACCACATTGTTCACATCAACAATCTCAAGATCTTCATCACCCCAATCACCACCAGCATCATCATAGTCTTCCTCCTGATCTGCCCTCCCAGTAGCATCTAGACCAGCATCAAATATACCACGCATCACCCTCAACAAAGGCCAGTCACCACAAGACATAAGAGGAGCAGGCGGAATCAACAGTGAGCTAGTTTTCCCATCTGATACAGAAGGGACATTCTCCCCCAACTCAGCAGAAAGCCTATCAGCGATTTCCGTGAGCCCATGAGTGACAGCTGTTACATACGCAAGAGCTAGCTGCCCTGCATTCTCCAAGATTTCAACTCGCTTCCGTACATCCCCGAGATAAAGTGCGTTGTGGAACTGGCCCATGAAATTGTTATTCTGCCCAGCTATCTTACACATAAAGCCCACCTTGTCCAAATAACCTGTTATGAGATACAGAAAAGCAAGCCTGTCAAAATTCTTAGTCCGCTGGTATGCATACTCAACTATACCAACATTTCCCTGCCTCAGAGCCTCAATTCCCAACCTGTACCAGTGATCCTTGTCATCAAGCTCCTTTGCTGAAGCAACAGCAATCTGGATATTTCCACTTTCAAGAGCCAGGTTAAATCTTGTCTTCTCATCTTTTACAAAGTGGAGGGCGACTTCTGGAAACCCTTTCTGTTGCAAATAAGAAATCACAGCTTGCCCACATAGCTGCGAGTTCTTAATCATGCTCATGACATGGTCATAGCGTTTCCGGAAAAGGGCAAGCTTGAAAATGTATTCAGAAGCATCAACCGTTATCAACTTGTTCTTTCCATCACGGTCTATACAGAAGATGTTATTCCCAATAACTTTGGTTATGTAAATTGGGACATCAAGTGTTCTGATGATGCCACTATCACCATTAGGAAGACAATACTTGATATGGTTCAGAGTGGTGTATATGAATACACCATTTTCATCCCAGGCACCACTCTTCACACGTATGGTTTCATGAAGCGTGCAGCGGTGGACAAGCTTCTTGTTTGCAATGATAATGGCATGCTTGCTCAGCAGTGCAACACACTCCATATCACTGGACCAAACTACATACTTAACAGAAGGTGCCTGGAGTTCGCCGAGAACAAGCCTCTGCTGCAGATCAAAGATTACCACCCTGTCTTCAGCTTTGCACAATATGTTGCCAGTCCCAGCGTAATAAATTCCATCTGTTGCAATAGGAAGAGAGGTTTTCTTCACAATCTCATTCTTAAGGTTCTTAACCAAAACATTGTTGCTGCTCTTCTCCAGCACTGCAAACCGATTGCGGGCTATGAAAACTGCAGAACTACCAGCTCCCTTCCTTGCCTCCTGCAAATAATCAGACCTCCCGGCAGAGTCCTTGGGCACAATGTACAGCTCATACGAGCCCCCATCCACATCAGAACATATCAAGATTGCGTTCTCAGTTGGACTATATGACAATGTTCTTGGTGACTGATTCAAGCTGACTGTTCCGGGCCTTCTGATTGGAGCTACCTGAACCTCCTTCTGTGTGGAGTATTCGTAATACCGGAGGAACCGGTCCTTAACATAGAACACTGTATCACCACTCACACTGAAAGCCGGGCGTTCCCTCTCCAACTTAAAAACAATCATGCCACTGTCATGACCAGCAGCAAGAAGATTCATTTCAGGGTGCGCAGCAAGAATCCAGAAGCGGTCATGCTCCCGCCTGAATGTCTGGATGCCGGTTCTCTTAGTGGCATCCCAAATGCGGATGCTTTTATCTTCTGAGTTGGACACAATGATGTCCTGCTTCGCGTGGAACATGACACATGACACATTGTTCATGTGGCCCCTGAGAGTATCAACCTCCCATGCCTTTGTGTCTGTCCAAAAACAGCCAATGTTAGGGAACAGAAAGACAACGGATGTGCATCTCTATCTTTAAGGATAACTAAAATATGAATGCTAACTTGTTTCCTCACTATATAGAAGTCTCAGTGGTATATAAAAAAAATCATAAATATCAGAAGAGATTGCAGCATTACCATTCATTCTCACAGTTTGATTTGGCGGTCATCAGCCCCAGAAACAATAAGAGGTAATGTGGGATGAAATGAGGCCCAGTTAACCCCGCGGTCATGGCCTTCCAACACATACTTGACAACAGCATCGATGCCTCCGAACAGATCGGTGTTCATTTGGGTGAGGCGCATAATGTCATCTGCTGGTGAGACTGCTTTCTTCCTGAGTGCCCCAATATCCCATACCCGCACAGTCTGGTCCAAAGACGCTGACACCACAAGGTCCTCCTTGGGATGGAAGGAGGCACACATGACATAATGATTATGACCCGTGAGCACGGCGACACAGGTGCGCGACTGCCAGTTCCAGATCCGGATTGTCTGGTCGTCACTAGCACTGACAATCCAAGGATACTCGGCATGGAACTGCACGGTGCGAATGTAGTCGAGGTGGCCGTGGAGCGTGAAGAGGCAGCGGTGAGTCTTGTAGTTCCACACCTTTATTTTGTAATCATCACCTATTGTAATGCATTGCAAGATCAGAAGCATTCATTAAGAAGGAAAGGCACAAATAAACAAGCATGTGAAGTGATTTGACAGGCATGAATGCTGGTGGTGTAGTTGTTAACAAGAGCAAGTGATATGCTGGTGGGATGAATTTCAGTGTTATTCTGATCTAAACTGGTATTCAACTCTTTAACCAACATATTCAACAAAAGTGCTCCTAAGAATTGTTTCCGTAGGGCCTAAATTTTTCAGCACAGGACCTCTCAAATCATCTAAAAAGGGATTATAGAATCCCCTGAGACTACAGTCACAGGAAAACCAAGCACTACGGAATTTTTTTATCAAACAGATCAACTTAAGCACAGATGACAAAAAACAAGTACCAGATCCGACCAACCCATAGTACCAGACTATCTATTCTCCTAACGATCGCAATTCTCACCGAGCGAGATCCAATTGAGCAAAGCAAGTGCAAGCCTAGTCCAAGTGCCCACGATCACACAATCGTCGGATCGCACAAACAAGTACGTCCCCACTCAGAGAGGGCAATGGGCTTAAACATGCGCAGCGCCGCAACAACACATCCGCCCCATCATGACGAATCACACACCAGACCGGGCGAGACGAGGAGAGATCCAGCGGGTTTACCTCCGGAGACGAAGAGCGGCTGCGTGGCGTGGAAGTGGACGCCCCTGACGGGCCCGTCGTGCTCGTCGAAGCGGTCGAGCAGGGTGCCCATCCGGTAGTCCCACATCTGGATGACGCCGCTGTGGAGGCTCGCCAGGATCCATGGCCGCCGCGGGTGGAAGGCCAAGCCCTTGACCCGGTTGCTCTTGGTCTCGAACTTGGTGAGCATCTTCCTAGCTCCCCCGGAGACGATCAGTCAGCAGGGGAGTCGGAAGAGAGGAGGATCTAATCTCGGCGGTGGCGGCCTGGCGGAGGAGGAGGTGTTGGATCTGGAGCGGGGAGAGGGAGGAGGAAGAGAATGCAGGTGGACGAGGGAGGAAGCGGAAGGTGTTGATCTCCTCGGCCAAGGGGATCTGACGGGCAAAGCCTTGCTTGGCCGTGAAGGCGTGACGATTACGATCTGACCCGTTTGGACTTTGGAGAGGGTACGCCCGGCCGGGTTGTCAGCGACGCACGCTTTGCCGTAATTTCCCGGATTAAGCTCGTTTTGGTCCAGGGCAAAATGCGATTAAAAACCTCCGTAAAACGAAGCCACAAATCCACAATTGACTTTTGCCGCGTGTACATTATTATTACGTGACACGACAAACTAAACGTGGGTGCAAAGTGATAGAAGCTCCATAGCCAAAGCCACATTCTATTTTTTTTTAACGAATGGGCACGAGACTGTGCCTATTTCATTGATAAAGTAGAGAATTACAGTTGGCTAGCCTATTAGAGTACACACTTTACATGATTACTCTCTAGATGAAAAAACCGCTAAGTCCTTTGCCCCTGCTATTATCCATGCTCCCACTTCCTCCTCAATTTTTGCCATTAGTGTGATTGCTACCATCTCTTGTCGATTGAATACTTGCCTATTCCGTTCCTTCCAAATTTTCCATATGATTAGTAGCGTCATGGAGCATGCGCCCTTCCTAGGGGTTTCTATTTTTTTAGCCATGTTTATCCACCAATCCAGCACATTGTCGGTTTGTCACCATTCTGAGGGGTGTATGCTCAGCTGTGTCGTCCACGCCGCCACTAGACTCCATATTCTCCTGGTGAATCTGCACTCGACCAATAGGTGATGGGCCGTCTCCATTTGTCTTCGACATAAGGGGCATGCGGGGGAGTGAGGCCATCCTCTTCGCGCAAGTCGATCAGCTGACCATACTCGGTTTTGTAAGATCAGCCACGCGAAGAACTTGCACTTCGGTGGCGCCCAGCAACACCAGATTATTTTGTAATGTGGTGCTTTGGTGGATCCGAGAAATTGTGCCTTGTATGCTGAGGCCGTTGAATACTTTCCGGTGGACGTAAACTTCCATCGAATTGTGTCTTCCTGTTGCGGTTGTAGCTGAATCGTTGTTGCTAGACGCCAAAATGTTGTGAATTCTTGTAGGTGCTGAGTTGTCAATCCTCCGTGAATGTTTATGCCCCTAATCCAACTGTTGTCATGTAAGGCCTTTGCTAGATCCTTTTTTTCCCTTTGGATATCGCATATATGTTGGGCGCAATATCCTTTGGCCTGACGCCTTGCACCCAGGCGGAGTGCCAGAAGCTTGTCTTGCGTTCGTTCCCCACTGTGATGGTTGTGCATGCCGCGAACAAAAGGCGATCCGTGTCATCGCATGGTGTCTCCGTTCCAATCCATGTTTTTTGCGGTGACTCCCACTCTTGCTAAAGCCATCACAATCTCAATGCTCTTGCGAACTTGTGAAGATTGAGCACACGTAGTCCTCCGTTTACTTCTGGTAGGCAGGATTTGACCCAGTTGACCTTGCATTTATCACCTGTGAGCGCTTTATCTCCTGCCCATAGGAACTTTTTCCTTATTTTGTCGATTTTCTCAAGTACTTCGTTTGGCATTTTTATTACCGTTAGTAGATATAATGGTTGCGCTGTAAGCACCGCTTTGGTGAGGCGAACCCGTCCTGCTTGGTTGAGATTGCGGCCATGCTAGCCGGATAGCTTGTGTGCTGCTTTGTCAACCAGAGGTTGAAAATTGAGTTTCTTAAGACGCCTTATCGCTAGGGGTAGTTCGAGGTATCTTATTGGGAAGCCTGTTCGAGTTACTGGCAGTTATGAGAGGACTTCCTCTAGGTCTGCGTTGTCACAGCGAATGGGAGCCACGGTCGTCTTTTGAAGGTTTGTTTTAAGCCCAGTTGCCTCCCCGAAAAGGCACAACAGCTTTGCGGTGTTCGCGATGTCTGCATGTGTCAGTTTTATGAATATGACCGCGTCGTCAGCGTACATGGAGATCCTGGTGCATGGCACACGCCCTCCCAGCTTATTGAGCAGTCCCATTTCCGTTGCCTGATGTAGTAGCTGGTATAGCGGGTCGATCGCGAGGATGAAGAGGAAGGGGGACGACGGGTCTCCTTGTCGTAGTCTGCGCCCATGTGTGATGAGGTCAGACGAGAATCCGTTTAGTAGAATTTTTGAGATAGATGTGGCCAGTAACGTGGCTATCCAGTCCGGCCATCGCCTAGGGAAGCCTCTGTGCTGCATTAGTGATAGTAGGTAATTCCAACGCACGGAGTCGAAAGCCTTTGAGATATCCAGCTTCATTAGCAATGGCGGCATTCTGTTCCTGTGGAATCAATGTGCCATGTTCCAAACATACAGAAAGTTGTCGTGAATGTTTCTTCCTTTTATGAAGGCACTTTGGCTTGGTGATATCAGTGCTTCCATATAAGGCTGCAGTCTTAACGCAAGGATTTTACTGATGATCTTGGCAATGGCATGTATGAGGCTTATTGGTGTAAAGTTTTTGATGCTTTCGGCACCCTCCTTTTTGGGGATTAGAACAACATTTGTGTTGACCAAATTGAGGTCTTTGCAGCGGATGTTGTGGAAGGCGTTAACAGCCGCTATGATGTCACCTTTGATTATGTTCCAGCACGATTTGAAGAATAGGCCAGTAAAGTCGTCCGGCCCTAGCGCCTTGTTCTTTGGCAACTCTGCGATTGCTTGTAGTATCTCTTCATCCGAGAAGGGGCTGTCGATGCTGCCTAAGTCCACCACTGGGAAATGTAGCACCTCCCAATTTAGATCTTTGGTGTGATTGTGAGGCACGGACATCATGCTATCGAAATGATCTTGGATTACCTTCTATTTGTCCCGGTGAGTTACTGCCCCGTCGCTTTCTTTCTTTAGTCTTTGGATAAAGTTTTTCCTCCTTCTAGCGTTCGCCTTTAAATGGAAGAACCTTGTGTTAGCGTCACCCTCGCGCAGGTAGGTTATCCTGGAGCACTATTTTTTCCTTACTTTTTCGGGGGCCGCCCATCCCAGGAGCCTTTTTTTAAGCTTGTTACGCAAGGAGTGTTCCGAGTCTGTGAGTGTTCTTGTCTCTTCGACCGTATCGAGGTGCAAGATGACTTCTTGGGCCATGTGCATCTTCAATTTGACATCTGAGATGAGCGATCTACTCCAGGATCGTAGTTCTAGGGCCGTGGTGTGCAATTGCTGCCCCAGTTTGTGAAATGGCTCAGTGTGGATTGTCAGCTTCGACCATTCCCGGGTTACCACTTCGTAGAATCCCGGTAGACGCGTTCAGAAGTTTTCAAATTTGAAAGGCGTCGGCTGTCTAGGTCCAGATTGCTGTGCCAATAGCAATGGGTAGTGGTCCGAGTGTGAGGAGAAGAGCGCGTGTAGAACATGTTCGTCGAAATTTAGATCCCAGTTTTTGTTGCAGAAGACTCGGTCAAGTCGTGATAGCGTCGGTCGATGCCTGGCATTGCTCCAGGTGAACCTCCTATTCTGTAAATGTATCTCTTTTAGACCACAGTAGTTTAGTGCAATTCTAAAACTCCTCATTAGCCGCCGATTTAGATTGTTGTTGTTCTTATCTCTTGCATTGTATATTAGGTTGAAATCCCCCAGTACGAGCCATTTGGTGTCGTCATCTGGTCTCATAGCCCGTAGGTGCCGCAGAAAGGCAGGCTTTGCAGAATGTCATGATGGGCCGTACACTATCGTGAGTCGGAAGGGTGTGTTGCTATATTTTACTATCGTTGTTGCCGAAATGGAGAAACGTCCCGTCTGGATGTCCTGCATGTCAAATACCCTGTCATCCCAGAGGATGAGGATTCTCCCTTTGTGCCTAAAGCCGGTTTGTATGTGAATTGATTTAATCGGTGTCCCCCCAGGAAGTTGGCTAGAGCCATCAATCTTTTGTAGTTTCGTATCCCGCAGTCACGCTATGTGGCATGTTGTCGTCGCAATAGTTTCACAGACCATTAGGCATCTAGCTGGAGCGTTGAGACCTCTCATGTTCTAGCACATTATTTCAATGTTGCCAATCATTTGGACGTGGTTTGATGCGCTTGCTTGCGTGTTGCGAGATATGTGGTGGAGTAGAAGTTACTATGGTGATGTGTCGTGAAGAGCGTTGATCTCGTAGAGGCTGTCGAGTGACGTTTGTTGATGTTGTTTGTCGCGGGAGTTGTTGAAAGCAAAATTCGAGGGTGATAGCTAGCCGGCATAGTTTGTAGTTCGCGAGTTTTGCCCGAAGGTCGCAGCCAGCAGGGCTAATGGAAAGTCCTCCCCGAAGGTCGCAGCCAGCAGGGTGAGGCATCGAAAGTACATAAAAGTAGTGATACATAGAGCAATGGTCAAACGCGTGGGCGAGGTGCATCGTCTTGATCATCATGAAGCCACATGCTGCTCATGCTGGAGTTCTTCTACAGCGTCACCCACCATCTGTAGGAGCGCGTCATTCATCTGCTCTGCTGCATCATCATCGAGGTCGAAGAGAGCGGTCATGGCCGCTATGATGAAGTCCAGCAGCGCCCCCTGGTAAATGCTAATGAAATCTTGTAGAACCTGCTCAATTGGTGCCATCTCATCGTCACCGACGCCAAGCTTCCTCCAAAGGTTGCGCTGAGCTCGCACAATAGCCGACATGATCGGCTTCTTGACCAGTCACGCACTCCGCCGCACCTTATTCATGTCAAAGGTGCGGCACTGATGCATGCGCCGTGCTGGAAGCTACAACACTGCTGGCGGCGGAGGAGTTTGAAAGAGATCATCGACGCTTGGGGCAGGCACGACAGGTACAGGGGCCTGTTCACTGCGCGGGCCCCTATGTTCGCTCCCCAGGTGAGCCTCGTTCAGTAGCTGTGCTGTGGGCGTAGTGCTGTTGTTGGCCGCATGCAGCACATGGCAGGAAGCCCTGTCCGTGGGCCTGCTGAGCTAGCTGCCATGCGGCAGCAGGCTAGCCTAGGCTGGAATCATGACATGGGCCGTCAAATGCGCTAGCCCACGTGGTCCAGCACCTGTTGTAGCCCCTGCTAGCATCTCAGCATGTGGTCGCACTTGGTGGGCCTTCTGCGGCCCAGGTGGCATTGCGCCACCCACAGCCCAGTGCGGCCCAACCACCGTGCTTGCTCGGGTTGACTGTTCTGCTTCCATCTCCTCAGCTTGGGCTGTGTTGCTGGCCAGGCCAACTGAGGCCACGCATGTGGCCTGCAGGACTCCAGGGAGGGCTGTAGCTTGTGCATATTCATCCTTCCGCTGGGCGCCTACGTCTTCCTCGGCCGCGCTGATGAGCATGCTGTCGAGCGTCCGTTCGACGTCCACGACTGTCGACGGCGGTAGAGCCGGGAGTAGCGTTGCCCGCAGAGTGTTGAACACTTGCGGTAGCGAGATAGGCTCGGACCAGGCCTTTCCCCGGGCGTGGCGTCGTCGAGGCCGAGGCGGTCGGTGAGCCAGCAAGCTTTGCGAATGTAGTCGTCGGCGTCGATTTTCCAGTACTGCTTCCTAGCATCCAAAATGAGGTGGTTAGTTGTAGCCGCTGCCGTTATTACCTTCTCGTGCATGTAGGTCTTCAATGCATTGGCTTGTGCCACAAACAAGGCTTGAAGCTGTGCAGGAGCTAAATTGTTCAACCCCTGTTCACCAGCATCATGGTGTCGCCCTTGCGGGGGCACGTAGTTGCGGCGCGGGGGTGATCTCGTGCGGTCGCGACGCACCATGTCCGCGCAGCCCCAATAGGCATCGCCGTACTTATGCCCGTGCCTAGGATGGTTGTAGTCTGTGGTCGTCGTCCTCGCGGTGGGACGGCCAGACAAAGGCACTGTCGTTGTAGGATTGTCTGGCCGCCCGACGCTTGGCGTGGTCACTGTCCTCCTGCGGGACGTGGCGAGCGTGCTGTCCGCACCTTCTCCCACCATCTTCAGTGCCGCCCCTAGCCAGGGCACCTTTCGTGGTGCCAGAGGTGCCCGAGGCCCTGTTCTATCCCCGACCGCGGTCGCTGGGGTACATGTCTGTGCCATCAACGTGGTTCCGCTGGTCCAGCTCTCGCGGCGGTCGAGGCAGGCGAGCTGGGAAACGCGATCTCACGTCCGGTGGTGCACCGTCGACGAGGCCGTAGCACCACTCGTATCGCCGTCGAATCGGAGTGATGCTCTTTGGGTTGTCGATCGCCTGTTGGAGATTGCGTGCGGCTGTCGAATAGTCCTCCAATAGTGGCATGTGAATGAAAACTTCATAGCATGCCCCTTGTTGCCAGGACAGCGGTGGAGGCTTGACTGAGACAGAGAATGAAGAGGACATGGCCGCTGGACTGTGCGTGAAGGTGAGCCAGACTTTCTTAGGGATCTCGCTCAGGTCCACCGTCCACGCCCAAAGCTCGATGTGCCTGGAGTCTGCCGGTTGGATGAGGTTGGTGACGATGTGTTGCAGAGTGCACTTGTGGTCGACAACTCTCTCGACGATTTTCGACGTCCAAGCGTGGGATGGGATACCGTGGAGGCAGAGGTGCATCCTATAGAAGATGCAGAAGCCGAGGGCGTGTGTGAGGCTGCGCCACGTGCGGAGGCAAATGTCGATACCCCCTCCGATGAAGCGTCCGCAGTGGTGCGCCTCCGCAGCATGTGCCGCGTTCTCGAACCGGACGAGGTAGGGCTCCGGTTGATGTAGCATGACGGTGACATCACCGGGCCGTAGGCGGAGCTCTCTGGTGATGAGGTTGGCGATGTCCCGAGCTCCTGCATCCGGCGGCAGGTGCAGCGCCCACGGGACGAGCGCGTAGGCCTCCCAATCCCGCGCATCATGCTCGAGGTGGAAAGAGTTGGATACGAAGACCGTTTCCAATTTGGCCGCATGTGAGGATCCCCTATGGCCATGCTGGCTGTGGTTGAGGAGGTTCCTTTTGGTCTCTGCGGTGGTGGCAGGGGTTGCTTTCTTGGTGACGGCTCGGTGGGTGGTGGACGGTCAGCAGGTTTGGAGCGCGGTGACAGCCTGCGGCTGGTAGGAACAGTCTGGCATGGCGCTGTGGGGGGTGGTCGTCGGGCAACAGACGGCTCATTGGTGGTCGGCCTGCGGCTTGCAGGAGCTGTGGTGTGTGGCACTGCGGGTGGTGGTCGTCGGACGATAGGCGGCGTGGCACGTGGGGCTGGCCTACGGCTAGGAGGAGCTTGGCTTTGTGAAGAGGCAGGGGCCTGCACAGCTAGTGGCCGTGTCGCCCTGCAGGTGCGTTCCCTATGGCCGGAGCAGTGGCACCGGAAGCAGCGCACGGGGTCGCGGCACGCAGATGCGAGGTGGTCTGAAGCAAGGCACCGGAAATAGCGTCCCGCAGTCACGCGCTTGAAGGCGAGCAATGCCTTGGTTGGTGGCCTCCTTGAAGTTCTTCTGTAGCTCCGGTCACTTCCGCCGTCCTGTCACGGCTTCTCGGGCGGCACACGCGGCTGCGCCCTGCGGCACCTCACTAGCTGCCATTCCTGGCGCATTGAAGGGTGTTGAGGTGCTGTTGGCGCCGGGTGGTGTAGCTCCGTGTGTCGTTGGGGATCGGCTCGTTGTGCCGTTGATGCTGCTGGGTCATGAATGCGCCACGGAGCCATCATGTCATCGGAGTTACTGCTTCTCCCACGGGCTGGAGCGCGTCTGTCTTCACAGCTTTGTAGGGAGGTTGGGTCGGTGGGGGAAATGAATCCTCCGCATCTGACGACCTCTGCATAGGATAGTGCAGCGTCCCGCTTGGCAAGAGGGGGCTTCGGGCTAGCAGGCCACGAATCCTGTGATGGAACCACAGATCTGGCGAATTGACCTGCTGATCTGGCGATTCCGGTACCTAATCTTCGTCGAGCAGTGGCAGCCGACCTCCCCGGGGAGGTGGCGGTGGGGAGATGCTGAAGAACTTCTCCCAGGCGCTTCTCGTACGCGGGGTGGTCGGGGATGGGGGGCGTAACGACTGGTAGGCTTGCTTTTCGGGAGGGGACCTGCGGAGGTGGGTGGGGGCCACCGCCACGGGCGGCGGGGTGGCGGAGGAGGGTGGGGGATTCTCATGGCTTCTCTCCAATGGAAGTTGTCCGAATCGAATATTTGATTAAAGCCACATTCTAGAGACCTTTAAGGGTAAAAAAGAATGTTAATGGAAAACATATGTCGTGCGCCCGTGCATTTTTAATCTGACGTTAGGCTAGGCTAGTCTTAATGGAAGATTTCAATTAAGTTTCATGATTATTAAATTGTACGACACATCAAAATTTTGCTAATTAATAATATCATTATGAAAATAGAGAAGGTGTAGTTTCATAAAATGTAAGTTCAGCTAGTATAATTATTAAGTTTGTAGTCTTGATAACTGTACACTGTAATTGTTGCTAGGGGTGGACTCATTGAAGAGAATATGCGTAGAAGTTTTAAAATTCCCCGTACGTTATGCTGCCTCCGGTCATAAATGTAAGACCACACTTTGGTTAGTAATTTCCATCAGAATTTACTTCCACCATCCTTTTTAATATAAGATGTTGACTAGCTAGAAAATGAACTAACCAACTTTATGTAAATAGCGGACGGAGGTAGTAACATTTCTTTTTACTAAAGATGATTAGATATAACATTTTTCGCTTTCCTTCGCGGGCTCTCTTTGTTTGTTTGGTCGGCCAATCGGGCTCGCCGAAGGCCCATGATGCGACATGGACTGAGGCCCAACCAGACCCGGCTCACCCAAAGACGCGAACTTTCTATCTTTACGTAAGCTCTTCGGGGAGGCGGAGTCTACACAAGCACGAACGGCGCGTGGAATAGTTCGTAATCGTATGCAACTCTACAAACTTTTTTTTCCCATTCCCGTGCTGCCGAGCCGTCTGCCGTGCGCCGCCCGTTTCCCTGCTCTCCCCATCCCCGACCACCGCCCCCGCCTTCGCCGACCAGCTCATCCGCCGCCGGAGCCCAAACCCTAAGCCAGTGCAACCGCGTCTCAGCCGGTATCCGCTCGCCTCCCCGCCCGATCTCCCCTCCGGACGCGGGGCCATGGGGCTGAGCCCGTGACGGATGCAAGCGCCCCGCTGTTGCGCGCGCCAAGGCCGTGGAGGGCAGCACCAGCGGAATCCGGTCGCCGAGCCACGAGCCGCGAGGTCTCTGGTGCTGTAGCAGCAGCAGCAGCAGCAGCCGCCGCCGCCGCCGCAGCAGCAGCAGCAGGGCGAAGAGTAGCAGCAGGAGGAGGAAGAGGGAGGCGAAGGGATGGACGACTTCGACAGCGGCGGCCGGAGCGGGGATAAGGCAGGCGCCGGCGCGGGCGACGACGGGGGCGCCCCGCCGCTGCCCCTGACGGTAAGCTCGAAATATCTTCATGGCTCTCCCTGCGTAATCTAGATGCTTATTATGGAAATTCGGTGTCCCTTAGTGCTCTGTTGCTCGACTAAAGGCTGCCGATTGTGGGTTGCAGCCGTGTTTCTGTTCGATTGTCAACCCAAGGACGGTGGGATGTTATGCTTGTGGCACACTGAGTTTGCTAGTGGTTATTGTTACAGCAAAATTAGGGAGAAAGCCATCTAGTATGAGAATCTAGGTTAGAACTTAGAAGCACACATCGTTGCAAAGACAACAAATGTATTTAAGATCTCTCCAATTGATATGAACTTTTTATTCCTATATTAGTAGAACAAATCTAAACCTAGGGTAGGATTCAAGTTCTGAACTACACTACAGATCTGGCTGGTGAGGTATGGTGTACAATGAGAGCTGGGATTGGAGCTGCTGGGTTTAGTGCGACATATATTTGCTAGTGTCACGGGGGACTTGTTGTCATATTTGGCGTTTGACAAGTTGCAGGGGATCTTTGCTCACACGGATAATGGATTTGCTATTTTGGAAACGAATATGTATGATGCATGGATTTTTTTTGTCGTTTCTTGGTGCTTTTAGTTTGTTTTGAGTGAGGCTATTTCTGCTTCATTATTGTCCCAAAGTGTCACTATTTTCATATTGTCGGCTTGTTGCTTTCTGTAGACATATATGGATTATGTATGGAGTTTATCATTGGTCATGACTTTAAAGGAGATGATTGGCGAAATGGCTAATAACTAGTAGACATCAGGTGGTAGTAACGTCCTAACAATAAATGCTCTTTCTTATTCGTAGTTTCAAGACCTCGTCCATGCATAAAAACATGGTTGAATGGACATACTGTCAAATGTACTGATCCTGTATAGGTGTTGAAGCTATGGCTCGGTATTCTCACCCATATCTGTAGTATGTAAAATTAGATTAATGAAAT
Source organism: Setaria italica (assembly GCF_000263155.2). Classification (NCBI taxonomy): domain Eukaryota; kingdom Viridiplantae; phylum Streptophyta; class Magnoliopsida; order Poales; family Poaceae; genus Setaria; species Setaria italica. The sequence goes on along the minus strand of NC_028454.1, from coordinate 12,335,554 downwards.
GAACATTCTTGATTACCATGCATGCTGGTGCTAGCAGCATGTATAGTTTTATACAATATCAATGTATTTCTTAACATGCCATTGGGCATTGATTCCTACGATCTATCTAATATATGCTCAATTAATTGTACATCTTCATTGTATTTTGCATTATGCTATTATAAGATTACCTGACTTTTAAATCTGGGGGTACAGAATTAAGTTACAGGCTTGCTTGTGTTTGTGGTTGCATGATCTGTTCTGCTGTCTGCATATTTATTTCGGATGCTCACACGCTTGCTTGGAACAGGTACAAATTGGAAATTCGCCAACCTATAAGCTTGAAAGGAAACTTGGAAAGGGTGGATTCGGACAAGTATATGTCGGTCGACGTATTTCTGCCCCTCGTCTCAGTGACCGGAACCCTGGTTCAAATGCTTTAGAGGTCACTATATCTCCATAAATGCTTCATAGTGTTGGAACTGAAAAGGTTTAGTCACATCAATTTTCATACCTCTATATCTGTCAGGTTGCGCTGAAATTTGAACATCAAACCAGCAAAGGTTGCAACTATGGAGCTCCTTATGAGTGGCAAGTTTACAAGTACGTACTGATTTGTGAATCATGACTAGTTGTCTTTTATTTTTTTTTCTTTCTATGTAATTCTTTTTGGTGTTAGTTATTTCTTGGGTTGCATTTAACCACTCCTGCTTATTTGAAACCTCTCTTTGGCAGCACTCTTAGTGGAAACCATGGTGTTCCACGGGTACACTACAAAGGAAAACAGGCTGAGTTTTACATCATGGTATTGGACAATGAACTTCATATATTTGTTTCACTTGCACGCATAGATATTATATGCATGAGTTTTTTTTAGTTTGGTTTCTCGTGTGTTTTCCTAGCTCTTTGGAGTCTTATTTTGTACCTCTTTCCTTAATAATATCGACAAAATTTTGTTCTTATTAATCGTATTCGGTCTGCATGCAGGTTATGGACATGCTGGGGCCAAGCCTATGGGATGTTTGGAATAATAATTCCCACTCGTGGGTATCTGTACATTATTATAATTAATCTTTACTGTTCATATTTAACCCTTTCCATCATTTCCAATCTTGTATTTTACAGGATGTCTGTTGAGATGGTTGCTTGCATAGGCATAGAGGCAATCTCCATACTGGAGAAGATGCACTCTAAAGGGTAATTTGTTTACTGTTGTTGAGATAGAACCATGGGTCTTGTATAGTTGTTTTGAAACTGTATTTCATAAGATGTGTATATGCAGGTATGTCCATGGTGATGTGAAACCTGAGAACTTCTTGCTTGGTCCTCCTGGTACCCCAGATGAGAAGAAGCTTTTTCTTGTTGACCTTGGATTGGGTAAGTTGTAACCAGATTCAACTCTTGTCTTGTATCATGTCTATTTGATGCCAGACATTTATGTTGTTTCTTCATAAAATATTATTTTGTACTTGTGCAGCAACTAAATGGAAGGATGCTGGTACGGGGAGCCATGTTGACTATGATCAGAGACCTGATATTTTTAGGTTCGGTTGGGAATATTTGTATGCTGTCCTTTACCACGCACATTACTTCATTGGAATGCTTTTGTCATTTGTTTTTTCCTTCATAAACAGGGGTACTGTTCGCTACGCTAGTGTGCATGCTCACTTGGGAAGAACTGGGAGCAGGAGAGATGACCTTGAATCCCTCGCATACACACTTATTTTTCTTCTCCGTGGTCGCCTCCCTTGGCAAGGATACCAGGTTAGTTGATGTTCAGGTCACTTTTATTCTTACTCACATTATTTATTTATTTATTTTCAGTCTTAAATTGTTATTTCTCATTCCATTGTTCAATCAATTTAGGGAGAGAACAAAGGTTTTCTTGTCTGCAAGAAAAAGATGTCAACACCTCCAGAGTCTTTGTGTGGAATTTGCCCACAACCTTTCCGGCATTTTGTTGAGTATGTCGTGAACTTGAAATTTGATGAAGAACCAAACTATGCGAAGTGCATATCTCTTTTTGATGGCATTGTTGGCCCAAATCCAGACATAAGACCAATAAACACAGATGGTGCTCAGAAGGTACATTATTCCTATGTGAACTCTTTATTTTTATTAGCTCAAAGGACTTGCATCCTTGTCCTATGTCTTACCCCAAGTAATTTATGGTTCCATTGGCTCTGGAGCCATTGTCTATGTTAGCAAATAGCAATCACAATGCTGCTAGAATCCTATATTTGTTTACTACATAGGGGTAACCCTGTGATTTAAACTTTGCGGGAATCTGTTATACAATACACAGCAGCAACAACAACATCAAAGCCTTTCAGTTGCAAGCAAGTTGGGGTAGGCTAAATCTGTTATACAATACGCATCAACTCAAATTTCCCTTGTTCATTCTGAGAAACTCAAAATATTGTCTATGGCTTACATGAGAATAGAAATATAGTATTATGCTATCATAGGCCATACGAAGACACTTGTCTTTTAGAGTAATAAAAAGGGCAATGAGATTTCAATGCGTAACATGATATGCAGCGGAAAAGATAGTGAATTGGCAAAAGTACAATAGTTGACCCCCATTTTCAATTCTCGATTGCAGGTTATACATCACCTCCTTTTGCATTCATGCAATAAAAAAGTTATCTTCTTAATAACTAATGCTCAATCGGATTTCCAGCTAATATATCAGGTTGGCCAGAAGAGAGGCCGCTTAATAGTGGATGAAAATGATGATGAGCAACCCAAGAAAAAGATCAGAATGGGGATGCCTGCAACTCAGTGGATTAGTGTGTACAATGCCCGTCGACCTATGAAACAGAGGTCTGCTGGATGCATCTATCTGCCAAATAGCAGTAAAGAGATTTTTTCTATTTTCTTACCCACATTTGTTTCAGGTACCACTACAATGTAGCTGATAATAGATTACTACAGCATATTCAAAAGGGAAATGAAGATGGCTTGTTTATCAGTTCAGTTGCCTCATGCTCAAATCTGTGGGCTTTAATTATGGATGCTGGAACCGGTTTTACATCTCAAGTATACGAACTCTCTCATCACTTTCTTCACAAGGTAAGCAGTATCAATTCTGTTTCTTTCCTGGATTTACTATTACTATTATCTGTTTATGGTTGGGTGTCAACACGTCACTGATTAGACATCCTCAGTGATATCTCAATTGTCATTTGCATGGTGTTGTTTTATGCTGTCAGACCTTTAACTTGCCTGCGTTATGTTAGGAATGGATAATGGAGCAGTGGGAGAGAAATTTCTATATCACCGCACTGGCCGGTGCGAATAATGGCAGCTCTCTGGTGATCATGTCAAGAGGTAATTATTCTTAATGTTTCAGCTTGATGCCTGGACTGCAGAAATCACCCAGACAAATATGATCTAGTGACACTGGACACTGGATCATCACTGCATGATCTAGTGACAAGGTTCATCTCAGAAATCACCCAGACAAATATGACATGACATGTTTCCCCCTCAACTTTAGCACCTACTAAACTAAAAAGAAACTCCTTTAGCATCTACTGTAGGAGCCATACTCGTTACTCCCTCATGAATCATGATGGAGATGTGTTTAAGCTTCTAACACAATAAGCTATATCTTTTTTGACCTAATAAATAAGCTATACCTAGGAGACTAGGAATATGGGCGGGGGTTATAGACTTTAGTGCCTTTTTGTTTGGATGCTATGTGAAGTGGAAATGCTTTGATATCGGAATATTTGTTTTTGCTGTTGGTATAAATGAACAAGAAATGACTCAGTGTGGTTTTCCAGGGACGCAATATGCGCAGCAGTCCTACAAAGTAAGTGATTCATTTCCCTTCAAATGGATAAACAAAAAATGGAAGGAGGGCTTTTATGTTACTGCTATGGCGACAGCTGGGAGCCGATGGGCAGTTGTCATGTCCCGCAATGCTGGTTTCAGTGCTCAGGTATGTGCTAGCGTGTCTTTGGTTTACAGTGTCAACAAACCCTAAATGGAATCAAACTGATAAACTCAGATGTATTCTTGGTTGATGAAGTAAATCTGGAAAGAATTTAACATTTAAGTATAGAATTACGGAGGATCCATTCCTGACCTGAGCAGTGGTGTTTCTTTTGTAGGTAGTGGAGCTTGACTTCTTATATCCAAGTGAGGGCATCCACATGCGTTGGGACAATGGTTATCGCATCACGGCAACGGCTGCCACGTGGGACCAGGCAGCCTTTATCTTGAGCGTCCCTAGGAGAAAGCCTACTGATGAAACACAGGAGACATTGAGAACATCTGCTTTCCCCAGCCAGCATGTCAAGGTGGCTTCACCTTCCTCTCTTTTTTTAAATTTGTGAGCTCCAGATAGTTCTTTTTTATTTGTTTCCACCTGCTGATCAATCTGTTTACAGGACAAATGGTCGAAGAACCTCTACCTTGCTTCCATTTGCTATGGAAGATCAGTATCGTGAAGCCCGTTCTCTCGAGTATGATCTACTAATGTCAACCACAGGTGGTGTTATGATAAGAGGTGGAGGATTTTGAAGCTCAAAACTTTGCTAACCTACTTACCCGCAACTAACAAAAGGTAACTTATATGAGAGAGAGAGAGAGAGAGAGAGAGAGAGAGAGAGAGAGAGAGAGAGCAAAGCCGGTTGTGTTTGGCTAGCATGCAGCAAAGAACAGTGTGGTCTGTTTTTGTTTTTTTCTCTGTCGGTTGTGTATAAATTATCCAAAGCATTTAGAGTATGCTGTAAAGAATGTAGAAGCGTACCAGCTGAACCGTTGCCATGTACAGTAAGTTGAAGCTTTACAAGGTTTGTTTGGCTCCCAAGTCCCAGACGTGCTGTTTCATTTGTAGAGTGCCAGCCGGTTTCGTTCAAAACATCAGATTTCCTTGGAGTTGGTTAGTAGAGAAGGCTGGGATGGATCGGTGGTCACGCAGTTATGGGGCCATGGGCTTATGTTATGGCTTGTACGAGTGGAAACTCGAAGCCCTCAGGGGAATCGGAATCCCCCATGCACATGCCGTCTGAAGATGCAGGCTTCTCGCCCGTATTGCGTTTGACGTCGACGAGACGAGGCTAGTACGATCCTTTCTTTTACAGAGCACGCAGATTGGACCTCATGCTCTAGTTCACTGACAACCTGGACCCGTACCCGGTGCTCCACTTTGATCACCACTTTTTATTTTTATTTTAATAATCGACGGTGCCGAAGTCGAACGGCTCGCTTGTGTCATGAACAGATATATGATGGGCCAGTGGCCATGTAAGGTGTGCGTGGGCCGATGGGCCGGATATTTGTGAACTGCATGTGTATATTTTTCTTTTACTTTACTTATGTGTATATATATTCCGTGGTGAACCGATGTGAAGCAGTTGCCGAGCGGAGCAAGAGGAGGCATGCGCTTTTTTTAAGAGCAAATACCACCACTGCACTGCATCACTTTGACTCCCTCCTTCAGACTGCAACAATGACAGTTCTTTCTTCAACTTTTGTATCTTATAAAAAAAACAATATTACTTTTGCCTCCGGATAGATTTTTTTGATCGCATAGTTACACATAGGTTTTTCACTATTTCACCCACGGTCGACTGTGCATCACGATTAAAGAGATGGCGGTGAGCATTTAGGATTTCAAGAGGCGCAGTTGGACCGGCACTCTTGCATCGTCAGGTGGCAATTCTCTTTCCGAGATTGATCCGGACAACAGTAGCAAGCGGTGCCTTTTATCCTATCGAAGAACCCACACCACGTGCTGATGCAAAAGGTCACCTTTAACCTTTCTCTCATATGATGATGGTGTGGCGTTGGCAGAAGTAGTGATGGAACTCATGGTGGCATCCTGTAGTAGCTGATGGCGACCTGCAGTTTTTTCTATTAAACTACTGCAATCCTTAGGATAATAGCAACAACAATACAATCACACAGATACTTACAGTACACAGGGAATACTAAGGATCCAGTAACCAAGGCGGACAAGAACATGATCATCATCTTGTTGCCCTTCATAATGTGTATGCCTTTGCAACTAGACTAGGCGAACGATGAGAAGACAATGGTTGGATGTGAGCAATGAGGACGCTCACCCCTCCATGTATGTATGAGCCTGCCGAGCATTAATTCATTGCTTCATATATAGCACAGCTCATGATGCTCCCATTAAGAACTGCAGCAAGAAGCATCGCCAACTCGGTAAGACATAAATTCCTCATCACATTTATAGATCTCAAAAATGAACTGTTGACAACATTTTACTATCAGCTAGTCTAGAACTCTAGATTGTGCTGGGATTTACAAACCTGCTTGACATGGACGCAAGTTTTGTCTTCGGGGATGTTAGAAACTCCGTTCAACAAGATCTGCCGAGCACGATCTGGTAAGGTTCTCGCCAAGAAATCTGCTTCCAAAATTCTGCAGCAGAGGAGGCTTAAAGAACAGAGTTTTCGCTGGTTCACTGTTACAGTGTGACATGCTTCATCCTTGCCCTGAACACAGATGCACGGTCAGGGCTGCACTGCAGTGCTTATGCCCCAGCTGGGCTGATCAGAAATTCAGTACATGTTGGCAGCCATTATCCTGGCCAGCAAGCACGTCCTGGTATCCTCAGGTGCGACTCTTGGATTCCCTGCGATGAACATTTAGAACAGAAATGTTCAGGCCACTTGAAATTTCTCGAAATTCTTTACAGGCAATGGTCCAAGGTTCAAGAGCAGTAACTCGGCGACGACGGTGCACCGCGCGAGCTTGAGCCAATCTGCTGATAAATCTGTTTACAGGACAAATATAATGGTCCAAGAACCTCATGCCCCCTTTGGAACATAGGATTGCAAAAACATAGGAATAGGAAAAACTTAAGAATTCTATAGGAATGCAACTACAAAACATAGGATTAGAAAATATAGGAATTTTTCCTAAGGTAGGTGTTTGGAATGGCATAGGAAATTCACAGGAATGGAAATCTTATGAAGTGTATAATCCCCAATAGCATTAGCTAAACTAACAGAATGGAAACCTTAATGGGTGCTCAGGGACTTGCATTAGCAACAGCTAAGCTCATTTGCCTCGATCCCATGCAAAGGGAAAAGAAAAAAAGAGGTCTGACTGGATGCTACCGGAAAAGAGCTCTTTCTTCTTGTGGTTTTCCTATGAAGAAATGAGCAGCATAGGAAACTTTCCTTCAATTTTCCTATGCTCCAATCCTCCGTTCCAAAGGCATGGAATCCTTCATTTTTCCTCCAAAGTTCCTCCAATCCAAAGGAGGCCTCAACCTTTGTACCATCTGCTATGGAAGATCAGTAGTATTTGGCCTGGTTTGGTTCCCTGCTTATTTTTAGCACCCGTCACATCGAATATTTAGATACTAATTAAAAGTATTAAACGTAGATTATTTACAAAACCCATTACATAAGTGGAGGCTAAACGGCGAGACGAATCTATTAAGCCTAATTAGTCCATAATTTGACAATATGTTGCTACAGTAAATATTTGCTAATGATGACTTAATTAGACTTAATAGATTCGTCTCGTCGTTTAACCTCCACTTATGTAATGGGTTTTGTAAATAGTCTACGTTTAATACTCTTTAAACTCCTAATTAGTATCTAAATATTCGATGTGACACATGCTACAAAATAAGCAAAAGTAACCAAACGCCGTGCCAGTCGGGTTGCGTTCATTCAAAGCATCAGATTTTCCTTCAAGTTATGGATCGGTGGCCACGCATGCAGTTATGGCTGTGCGAGTGGAAACTCGAATCACTGACCTGACCTCGTGTTTTCCAAAGGGACGTACGCACAGCTTGGCTGAGCTTACTTTTGAGTTGACGCATGAGTCCAGAGCTCTGAGCGTGAGCAGCAGAGGGTGAGCAGCAGAGGGAATCAGGCCTTGTTTAGTTTTTTTTTTCTAACTTTGGTACTATGAAAAAGAAAATTTCCCATCACATCAAATTTGCGGTACATGCATGGAGTACTAAATGTAGACGAAATCAAAAACTAATTGCACAGTTTTGTTGTACTTTACGAGATGAATCTTTTGAGAATAATAATTCACAAATACAAATAAAATGCTACATTTGCGCATTTATAACAAAATGCAAACTTTGCCTCGGAATCTCCCGCGCGGCCATGCCCATGCCGCCTGAACCAGAGGCATGCAGGTGAGGCTTGTCGCCCGTATTGAGTTTGACGTCGACGAGACGAGTCGAGTCCGATCCTTTCTTTTACGGAGCACACGGAACGTTGGGTCTCGTGCTCAACCTGGACCCGTAACCGGGGCTCTCCTCTCCGCTTTGATCAAGGCGAGTCCTGCCGGTCCATCACTAGGCTCCACGCCTCCGCCTCCGCTGCGCCCGCGGCCCGCGCAGCGCCACCAAACGCTGCTATTGGCCTGTTTGTCACATCGGATATTTAATACTAATTAGAAGTATTAAATATAATTTAATTATAAAACTAATTATATAGATGGAGTCTAATTCGCGAGATGAATCTATTAAGCCTAATTAGTTCATGATTTGACAATGTGGTGCTACAGTAACCATTTGCTAATGATGGATTAATTAGACTTAATAGATTCGTCTCGCGAATTAGTATAGGGGTTCTGCAGTTAGTTTTATAATTAGCTCACGTTTAATCCTCTTAATTAGCGTCCGAACATCCGATGTGACCCCTTCTAAAGTTTAGTACCCTGCATCCAAACAGCTTTATGATCCCCACTTACCACTGCAATGGCGCTGGACCAACAATGGGATCTTTGTACACTGGCTGCAGCCTGCAGCATCCATCGAGAGTGGAATGAACTACTCCGTGCAAGAAAATGCCATGATTACTCCTAGCTAGTACGAAAATGCCAACAGTTAACTACAGAATTATGCAAAAAGAAAAAGAAAAGAAAACAAAGCCTCTGTGCCGTTATCAGGGCCGGTAGCGTGTCACACCCAGTTTGAAAATCAAAAGAAGATGACTATCATATGTGTATCATGATCAAGTTTCATGTGTACGATGACTTCAGTAAATATCAAATACGGTGTTAAAATGTAAAGAGAGAGTTACATAGATTACATAATCAGAAGCTGAGATAAAAATCTTCAATATAAGCAGTGGATCTCTAATAACTCCACATGCAGTTGATCGGGGGAAAACGTACGCCTAGCAATTTTTCAAAGTCTCCAACAGAGTTATTTTGTACTGAACAACAGATATAGCAAGCGTAAGTACAATTAGAAAATATGTAGTGTAAGGCTAGGTCAAGAAATAGCTGACTGGTTTACTGCATTTAAGCATTTTAAAGTTGGTCAAATTTTATTATCAAACTATTTACTAAAATGTAAGTTTATACCACCCAATTAAGCATGAGAGCAAGGATATATCACGAACAGAAATAAAATACATGTTTATTGTTCTTCAAGTTCAATTATCATGCGAGGGTTCATGACGCTCTTGATTCTGAGCACGGCTGATATATCAGTTTTACACTCTGCAGAGGTTGTACACTTTCACCATAAGTCGCGTAAAAGTTTAGAAGAACTTTAGACCCAACTATGCTGTACAAAACTAGACACTTATCACACTCCCGAGATGTGACTGTACAAGGACGCTACGAGGTCTTTACAAATATTCTGTAGTAGGTAGTGGTTCACTAAGGTTTCGACAGTTGTGTGTGTAACCTTCCCCTAAGGTGAGTATCAACAAAGAGAATACCACTCAAAGGAGCCGAGCTATACCCCATCACAAGGCCCCCTCTTGCCCCTTTCAGTAAGACCACCAGAAACTAGAGTCTCTAATTAATTAGTCAAGACCAGATCCTGTTCGTCTTATGGTTGTACTGTTTTCCTGGGTGGTCATCCCATGTTCCAGTTAAAGCATGTGAGATAAATCAGATTCATCATTGTTCATTAGTTCCCACCATAAACAAGTATAGCAACTAGCATGGCTACCCAACAATAAGGTAAACCCAGGTTTACAAGGAATAATATTGGAACCTAGATAAATCCTTAGGACCATCAAATTAAGACTCAAACGTGCATATCATATATTTCATCATCACATATAAATGGTGTATAGGACAAAATATGATCAAGGACACATCTTGCCTTCCTTAAAGTCCTAATACTATTCAGAGTCTTTGAAGTCTTCGGGGGTGTTTGGATCCCTAGGCTAAACTTTAACCCCTGTCACATCGAATGTTTAGATACTAATTAGGAGTATTAAACATAGACTATTTACAAAACCCATTGCACAGATGGAGGCTAAACGGCGAGACGAATCTATTAAGACTAATTAATCCATGATTTGACAATGTGCTGCTACAGTAACCATTTGCTAATGATGGATTAATTAGGCTTAATAGATTCATCTCGTCGTTTAGCCTCCATCTGTGTAATTAGTTTTATAATAAACTCATATTTAGTCCTCCTAATTAGCCTCCGAATATTCGATGTGACGCGAACTAAACTTTAGCTTAGGATCAAACACCCCTTCTTGAAATTCCTCGAACCACGCTTCTCGAACTGCGCTTCTTCTACTGTTACATGATCATCCAAATTCCAAAGCAACTAAACAAAGCAAACAAATACATTTGCTAAAACAACACAACTTGTTTATCTATCGTACACGTTGCAAGGATGTGTGAGCGCGAGAATCACTTAAACCGGAGCTAAAACGAAGAAGTTACGAGATAAGCAAGATTTCAGAGACTCGGATGCAATTAACTCAAGAAAGAGCTTCAACGCACGTAAAACAGTGCTCGCAATTAGATCCAAGGTCACGGTTAGATCCGGAGAAGGGCTCGGTTTGGACTAGGTTGAAGGCGTATAAAAGATCAAGGGGGTTCTTCTGCAAATCATCCAAGACACATAGAATTGACAAATTATTACAGATGAGTCCGGGGCCCTAACTGCAAAACGCTGAGGGTTTATTTTGCAAAAGCTCGGAGAGCTTTGACCAAGGCAGATGGGGCTCCGGTAGTCTAGGACCACGGCGGGGTGGCGCAGAATGGGAAGGTGGTCGAGGGGCTCTTGGGGGTGGCTCACTGGCGGCGGGGCGGATGGATTCCGGCCGGAAATTCGACGGCGGATGGTGCAGCCGGCTCGGGCTCCACGCGGCGGCGGCGGCGGGGACCGGCGGGGCGTCCTCAGCTCGGTTACGCGGGGCTCCAGGCGGTGGCGGCGCGCAGGCGGCAGGCGCACGGGGCCAGGGGCAAAGGCGCGGCCGGCGGCATTGATGGCGACGGGCGCACAAGCGGGGGCGCGGGGCGGCCAGGCGAGGACGGCGGAGGCGGCGGCGGGCGGTGCAGCAGGATCTCGGGCGGCGCCTTTTTATAGGCGCGTGGACCCGCGCCCGCGTGGCGCGCACGCGGAGGTTCCTGATAGGACAGAGAAATTCTCTTTTTTAGAAATATTTCTCGTGTAAAGATAAATCTAGAAAAATTTAGATAAATCAATTAAGTCACGAAAAATACTCTTGGAGCTCGTGAAAAGGATTATAGAGCCTTCTAATAAATAGATTTAGCTCTAGTAAAAAGAAGAATTAATCCAGAAAAATTTGGAAGAATTATCAGAGAACCTAACAGTCGTATAAACATATTTTAAAATCATTTTGCGCTCAAGGAATAACAAATGCAACCAGCATGAATACAACACACTTCAACTTAAAGTTCATTAAGTTAATTTAGAAAAGATTATAATGCATAATAAATTCACATAGAAACCTTAAAGTCTTAAACGAACTCAAACAAATTCTAGAAAGTTATAATTAATTTTATTAAATTGCAAAAGGTGAAAAAAATTAGGGTGTCACATACACGGCTACTGGGCAATAGGAAGAGGAAGAGCTCGATCGATGACGATGACGCAGGAAGGAACCTGAGCACTGGAGCAGTAGCGAGTCTGAATTATCCTCTGTCGTTACCCAGGCCCCGCCGCCGCGCATTCCAAAGCCTTCCCAAACCGCGCCACGCGTCCTGTAGCACTGGAGCGCGGCAGGCGGCTCCCCCCACCCGTCCAACGGTCCTTAAGTACCCACCCAACGGCTCGTCTCATCTCATCTCATCTCCGGCTCCCACTGCCACGCGGGCCCCGCGCACACTTGTACTCTCGCGTTCGTATTTGATCGCAACCGGAGAGCGCCGCTCCTCGCTTCCCCACTCACAACCGGAGGCTTTCCAAGCAAGATCTTGTTTAGTTGTCAAAATTTGGAAGTGACAAATTAGTGTTACAGCACTGTAGCACACTGTGGCATTTCATTTGTATATGTAAATTATTGTCTAAACATTGACTAATTAGGTTTAAAAGATTTGTCTCGCAAAGTACAACAAAACTGTGCAATTAGTTTTTAATTTCGTCTTACTAAGATACCGCAAATTTGATATGACGAGGAATCTTCTTTTTTATAGTGCTAAAATTGGGAGTTGGTGGTGAACTAAACAATAAACAAGCGCCAAGCCAAACTCGCTCCCTCCCCTCTCGCCGCGACACAGCCCACTCTTCCCTCTCGCCACCGCCGGCGGAGGGCGCATGCTCTAAACCCTAGACTCTACGCCCACCCGGAGACCGGCTGCACCTGCAATGCAGCAGCCCTCGCCGTGCTACGACGACCAGCCGACGCCGCCGCGGGCGCTGGGGCCGCCGGTCCTCCCGGCGGCGGTGTCCGCGGAGCTCGCGCGGCTCGAGGCGGAGGTGGGGCAGGCCGCGGACCCGCAGGCGCGCGCCAGGCTCGCGGGGCTCGGCGAGGCCGCGGCGTCGCGGGCGCTCCGGAGGATCTGGGAGAATCGGCACGGCGTGCGGAGGCTGTCTGTCACGACCCAAATTGCAAAACAAGTTTAACACTCTGACCATCAATTCACTTAATTCGAGATCAAATTGGGCGGTTCTCACACTGTCCGCCTACATCATGCGCATGGTGGAGAGGGAGGCCATGGAGCACAACGCCGCCGCGATCCCCACCGCCGAGAGCGCCGCCTCGCAAGGTCCGTGTCTGTCTCGCTCGCTCTCGGCCCTTTGTGGCGGCAACGCTTTTTTTTTTTTTTGGTTCGCTTCGAGGTCGTCCCTTTCGCTTTCAGTTGCGGTGTATCTTCTGCAGTGAAGTAGCGCTATTTTCAGACGGATTCTGGTTGCAGTTCTGGGGGATTTTGCCCGTTCACTCGCACCGTTTTGGGAGTGATTCTCCATTTAGGGGCTCTCCTACTGATCATCAGATAGCTTCATAGCCTGCATTATATTATGATGCTGTCCCTTCAATTATTGGAAAGTGCATTATCTGTTTGTCAGCTGATACTCTGCTTTTCGTTGCTCATTCTCGGGGACTCCCGCCGAGGGATGCTTTGAGCTTTCTGTTCCGTCCAATCATCTTTCGGTTAATTCGCACATGTGATTTTCCCCCTGTATTACGCCCTACACTGCTTGCCTTCTTCCTGATCGTGAAGTCTTTTTTTTTTGTCATACAGACAATTCGGTATTTATTGGGGCCACTGTACGACAACGAGGTTCAGAGCCCTGATGCTGGAATTGCCTTTGGTCTTTCAAACCAGGCAACAATCAAGCCTGCGAGCTCTGTCCAGAAGATGCCTTGCAGACTGCAGAATGAGCAGAGAAGAGATTCTTATACTGTTCCAGTTCCAGACTCGGATGAGACTGGAGGTTGAAAGCAGCCCGCCCGGTTGGACCTCTCCTGGTGGGTTGCAGAATCAGCCTCCTTTCTCACCAGTGGCTTCTCCAGCGGCAAATCGCCGAAGAACTGAAGCTGGATAACCCGAGTATGAGATGCCCGATGGCACTGCCCGGGATGACACCCTGAGCCCTGTTCGGGATATTACAAGGCGTGTTCGACCAATGGATGGCCCGTCAGGGAGGGTAGGGGTGGCAACACCACCTTCTCTTGCTACTGGGAATGCTTTGATGGCAACGGAGGCACCACCACCGAGAACTGGCTCCACAACCCGGGAGCGTGTCAGCTTTCCAAGCCCTCAAATGATAGCACTGGGGGAGTTGGAGTTTGTTCGTGTTTTCCTCATTTATGTGTACCTTGCAGAGTAAGTCTTGATTTGATTTTACGTTCTTTTAATCGGAACAAGTAATGGTACTAACGTCAGTAAATAAGGGATTATTTGATTAACCCCTATGTCCAAAGGAATACAATAGACCAAAAGACTATCTACTTTTTATTAGTTTTTGAAAATGTGTGATCTATTTTTGTGCTGTCTTTGTTAGCCTCTAATCCATTGCACCTCTTTATGTTCCTGTAGCAAGAAGATAGAGGATGTAAACTACATAAGGTATTTGAAGTCTCTGCCCATGGATTGCTTCGAGTCAGAAATCTGGAACAGATTTGAACATGAGTCTCTACCAGCATCAGATAGAAGAAAGGTTATATCACCCTGAAACTTTGGTTACATTACCAGATTATTTCTATCATTTTACCTGATGATGGCAACTGCTACACGTAAATAGCAACTTCGTAGTTGCTTACAGATTATCAGATTCATCTATTTTCATCTGGAACTATATAGACATGTGTATGACATGTTTGTTGATGAAATGGTGTTGCGTGTGTACATAATAGTCCTCATCTATTTGATTAATTTACTGAGAAACAAAAATAGCACCAGACATTATTACTATTACTACCACAGGCACAGTTATGCCATACTAGATCTCCAATAATTTTATAAGAGAATGTTATCTTGGTTTCTTCTAGAAAATCCCCATCGGTTTTAGGTTGTCTTATAGGGGAACAAGAGAGATCAGCAAAACTTTCTTCATTTCATGGAATGTGATCATAAATGTTCTTGCAATACGGATGTTCCCACTCGTAACTTGTAAGCGTTATTTGTGCATCTCCTCTCTCTTGGTAGATCCATGTAGGATCAGCATTAATCTGGGTTTTCATCTGGATAAATCAAATCATACGTGTTATTTTCCCATTTTTACCTTCATAGAGAGTGCTAGCAAAGCTATCTCATGGAACTGTCTGCTGACTGATACCTGCAGAACGTTGATTGGGACCCAAGCAAGACAAGACTGTACTACTGCATTGTTGAGAAAAGAAATGACTCCATAGTAACCATTTTTAAGGTTAGCGAGTTTCCTATTTTTAAGGTTTGAACTTCTGTTTGGAGATTTGATTGGGGCCTATGGGGTGCGAGAAGCCCGTTTTGTGAAAGTGCAAGATAGATGGACTGTTCCAGAAAGGCCAAAATTCAGACTTGGTACATAAATTCACTGTCAAATCAGTTGTAGAAAGGAGCAGTTCCCCATGAACTATTCCTGCTCACTTCATGTACTACTTGTCCTGCTTTGGTTTGCAATGCCGATACAACACTTGAATTTAGTAATTTGATATTTTGCAGGTTAAATTGGCATCGCATACTTCATTCTTGATTTGTTTTTCTTCAAATATGTCTTTCTAGAACTGTACATTTTGCGCCTTTCATAAAGGGGAGCATTGCACCAAAACTGCATCCATATCTGCCCGGAAGTGCGGACTGGTGTACACAGTACTGACTTATGTGATTTTTCAAAATTTATGGAATCGTCTGTCATTAGATTGTTGTTGTCATATAACATCTCTTTGGCTCATCCTTAACAGTCATCAGTGCATTGCAAAAGGGATTGGAGGGTCATCTTTAAATATCATTTCTCGTCCATTGATTGAATGTTGGAACATAATCGTGATGAGATATTCTATTGTAGGTTCACTTTTGCTTTTATGCGTACCATCTTGCTCAGTGCTGTTGAGAAAAAAGCTTAATCCTTGTTTGTTGTGATCAGATGAGTCGGTAGAATGATTTTTATCATTCCTTTTTTTTGAAAAAAATATCTTTTGTTGCTGGCTAATGTTGGGTTTCATCTCTAGCCTACCCTAACTTGCTTGAGATTAAAAGGTTTTGTTGTTTTTTGTTGGCTATTTCTTTTTAATTCTACAACCCATTGGAGCTGACTTACTCTAATTTTCATGTTGAGCAATAAATTTCAATATCAATATTGTTTATGACTTTATATTGTTTGATTGGGACAGGGACCATATATTGACAATACAAGAACTCATCTGCAAAAAATTGTTGGTGATGACAATGTTCTTATTGTGAAGTTCGCTGATATACCTGGGCTTACGAATAGTGCAGGCAACTTTGGTATCTACTGCATGTATTACTGCCAGGTTGCTGAAGATCGTATCCTTTTGGGTCTGCATCTCTACCGCTTTTTCAGTAAGTTTGTTTTTCAGGGGATGCATAATTTATTTAGTTCCAGTTTGAATAAAAGCTACTTAATTTTTGTTGGACACATTTAATGCACCACTGCCATGAAAGCGTGCTGAATTCAGTTCGCAGCTTTCAGAAATGAGTTATTCTGAAATATGGTATGCTGCATGCATGAGGGGCAAAATGGGTTCAGTAAAGAATATACTACTACAGTTACAATACACAGCAGTAACTCCGGCTTCCCTTCTCTTCTCTGACAATAATGACATGCCACAATAAGTTAGAATCACTGTTCATTGACCACTTTTTAGTATTGCCTAAAGAGTAAACTGTGCTGGAGGTCGCTGGACTTATATTGAATGCACAAATAGGTTTCTAAGCGATTCATCTGAGATTACCAATGCACTGGACGTGATGCAACAATTTTACAAAAACCCTCCAACTTCCTTTGGTTTACATGTCCCTACCCCATCACTAAACTTTCTAAGTGGTTCATTTTAGGTTAGCAATGCACCAATTCATTTATTTCACACTGATATGGACACTACAGTGGCTCAAGAGGATGTGATACAACAATTTTACAAAAGCCCTCATCTTCCTTTCATTTATATGTCCCTTTATAGTTTTTTTGTGTCCCTGCGCACAAGTAGTAGTATTTTCACCCACTAGGTCCCAGTTAACCTGCTGGCCATTGTTCTACCACCTTTCTTAAACATGGCCTCCCATTCCATGTGCCGTCAGCCGCCTTGCTGGAATTGTGCTGGTGCCAAGTGCATTCGTGACGATTCTGCACAAAGATGGTCTCATGTGCCGTGTGGCATGCTCCTTTTTATTGTAAATTATTCTAAGAAATGAATTCTGGCATGTTCCTGTTTTCTTGTAAGAAAAATCCTGTACTGTTTCCAGGGAAAAATATATTTCTGTGCTGATGATTTGAAGTTTTCGAAGAAGCCACATACCTACTTAGATAATGAGATTGCAGTGGACTAGTTACCATGTTTCTATGTCTTTGTGTACAGTGAGTGTTAAGTTTGTTTTAGAACTGGTGTCTCATGTTAAGTAGCTGCACATTGATTCTGCTGTATGAGTTGTCTTGACTTACTTGTCTGTCCTTTTACCAGTTTACAAAGATGGAGGGAAGGAGGAGAAACAAAAGGAGGAAAAAAATAAAGCGAAAAACAAGAAATTCAGACCTTCTTTTAGGTGCTATTTTGTTCACATCGAGTCTGGTTGCACAATCGATCAAGCTCGTAGGCGCTTTATGGACATACACAATGCTCCCACTGTGTCAAAATATCTGGCCAGGTTAACTTTCTTATTTACACTTGGTATATTACCAAGCAAAATGGTAATTGATGAATACTGTTAGGAATATATTATAGGAGATCAGTGATTTGCAATGAAAACATGAAGTTTGATTAGATTTGGTGATACCTTTAACATTTGTGCAAGTGAGAAAACCTTCTTTTCTATTTTAAAGTCTCTCCATTTTACTTCATGTTGAATGTTATGATGCTGGACATCCTTCTGTCCTAGTTTATGGCTGTCACCAATACCCCATTCTCCAATGTTTTTATTAAAATTTATGTGCTCTTTTGTGGGAATGATACAGGTTTGCGTTGATATTATCCAAAACTGTCACATTAGATGTTAACTTCTCGGAGATTAATGTTATCATAATTGAAGACAAACCCTGCAAGGTATGCATTTCTTTCCTCTGATGTTTCAAGGCTGGCTTCTTGAATATATTATTTATTTTGGGCAGAATGTTTCAGGATGAACATGGAAACATCGTTCCTGATGATGATGGGAAGCCCTTAATACACACTGACGGGACCGGCCTAATATCATTTGATTTAGCTATAAAATGCCCAGTCAGTGTCTTCAAGGGAAACTTTTTGAAGGGACATGAGCTGCAGGTGCCCTCCTCCCCCCTCTCCCTCCCTCCTCTTCACCTGTCCACCATTCCATAAATGTTCATCAATTTGCTACCCACTCTTCTTGTGTCACTTAGTATGAAGATTGGTTGTGTTCTAGTACTATTTGTTTTGCTCAGTTTAGTTGCTTTTTTCCCTATTAATCCATTATAAGGAAGGGCATTACTTTAAATATTGTACCCTAATGCAATTTATCACCTACACTTATGTATGCTATATCTCTAGTTAACACTGACCTTCCTGAATCTACCATTGTTGTATCATCAGTCTTGTGTACTCATTATTAACTTTGGTTATGCCCTCACAGGATACAGTGGATTCTGAGAAGCATCGATATCTCATCTCATATGTATTCCCTGAACTGTAAAATAGAATGACCTGTTATTTCTAAAGTGCTCTACGATTTAACTAATGAATTCTTATTTCTTCTCTTTGTTTTTCTTTACTCTAGCCTCTTCTAATACAGTTCTGTATGTTCTATAATGGAAATGCAGTAAAGGGAACCGTTCTAGCTGATAAAAGGGTATGTTTTATCAATTTGCATGGTTGGACCAATTTAGCAGGCTTGTCTTGGTTTAGCAGATTTATAAAGTGGTTGCTTTGAGGCTTATCTTAGTTAGATCTTGCTTATTTATCAGTTCTGCTGATATCTTTTGTGTTAATGTGATACCTCTGTCTTGACAGTATATTATGACTGGATTGTGGTGTTATTGACCATATTGGAATATTCAATTAAATGATACCCACAAAATTCATTTTTAAATTCTGTTTACTGTTTGAAAGCATGTTATCCTTTACAACCATAAAATTTCTGCTGAATTTGTTGCTGCCAATTCTCTCAACTCAATCCTTTGTGCAGAATCAGTAAAAGTTCATTTTTTCTATGTTGCAGCTTCCTGATAAAACCATTCATATTAGACCATCAATGATAAAGATAAATGCTGATTCCAATTCATCAGGCGGGCGTCATTTAACTCGTTCGAAGTAGATACTACAAGGTATGATAAAGAACTACATATGTTTGCTAGGAATGAGCAGTTACCTTTTCCATTTTACTCTGCACTTCTCTGCAAAATCTTTGAATACACATTCTCATCAAATGAAATGTTCTGTCCATTTCTCCAAATACTTTGTAGCATAAAGCAAGTTTACCGAAGAGCTAAGGTTAAGGTGCATGCTTGGTCACTGATTATCAGCAAACATGTCTTTATTTTTAAATGGTAAAATGTTGGAGCCATCTTCCTCAGATGCTATTTGCATAGGAAGGATTTTGATCTAGAACGTTAGATCTAATTCGAAGTTCCAACTAATCCAAAAGATTTCAAAGCAACTCCACTCATTCTATCATCAATTTATGGTTTTATACAGATATTGGATTCCTTTCCTTTTTGGTAAACACATCAACAGCACTTACTTTTATTGCATCATTTCAGCAACCGGCCTAGAAAGGCATATACATCAAGGTTCTTAATCGCACTGCTTCATTATGGAGGCGTTCCAGCTGAGTATTCTATGGAGCTTCTAGGGAAGGCAATAGAAGATGCCAATAAGGTTCTTAATAAAGCTGGGGACTCGCTGGAAGGTCGGTTTGGGATTCTATGAATGTTCGGTTGTCGCTCTCCAGCTATTTGCTATTCTTAATAACATAGTTCAATCATTCAGCTAGTAACATTTGACCCTTGGCTATTTTCTTTTCAATTTTTCATTAACTTGATACCTTTTGCAGTTGCATTAAACCATGCTGACATGGATGATTTAATGTCTGGACGAATGATCCTTGCTGGAATTCAGCCAGAGGATGAGGCACTTTTGCAATTCCAGCTAGATATAATGACCAAAGAAGAAAGAAAAGGTTTCCGACAGGGAAAGATACCGATTGATGATTGTTATTATCTAATGGGCACAACTGATCCCACAGGGGCCCTGAAACCAGACCAAGTTCGTGTGATACAGTAAGTGGCAGGAATATCCACCATATCGTTTGAATTTGCTTTGGTACATGTTTTTCTGATGCTCCTTGATTATTTTCAGATATAAGAATTGAATAGTTTAGCAATATTTATAATGCTTGGGTTTCTTACTTTCTATGGGTTGGGTCATGTTTTACAATTTTATTTTAGTAGAAATACGAAAACAAATTAATTGCCTCTGACTTCCCAATTGCATCAGAAACTTCATTAATGCCCTAAGGTTGAATTGTAATGAAACCTATGACTAGAGGGTTCTACATTTTCTTGCATGGATATTGTAAGGAACACATTTTTTTTTGCTTCGTATCATTTTTAGAGAACGTAACTATTGCTCTGTGATTTTCTTTCTGCTTCAAAAGAACATAACATCTGACAAGACTAGATGGATACAGCAGTAAAAGCAGATGCTGGACTACAGTAGTCTTAAATGGGCTGGCCATATGAGTTCATGATGACTTGTATATGCTAGGTTAATGATCTTTTTTTCTCGAAAAGCTAGGTTAATGACTTTATCAGGAATTGAGCCTAGCTCAACTTCTTCGGGAATGGGGTGACTGATGTGGTTGTGAACCCCAACCACCCGCGTCCGAGTCCTCTGCAACTTGAATTCGGGTTGGGTCTCGGATGACTTTATCAGGGAGAGTTGCTCTCCATTCTGTCTTATTTGTTTCTACACAAATGCCTTATTATCATGGTAACATGAAATGTGTTTTTGTTTTACTTTTCCATTAAGTAAGCTTCCTACCAACTTTGTGTGGAATATTGAGCACCGCTTTTTGGTACTTACACTCTATCTCATTGAACAGTGACAACCGCCAAGTTTCAGGAAAGGTTCTTGTCTATAAACATCCTGGGTTACACTTCGGCGATATACATAAGTTGACAGCAACACATATTGATGGTCAGGAGGAAATTGTGGGGGATTCCAAATATGATATATTTTTTCCAACCTCTGGATCACGGTCTTTGGCTGATGAAATGGCCAATAGCGATTTTGATGGAGACATGTATTGGGTCTCATGGAACTCACAGGTTG
Organism: Setaria italica; assembly: GCF_000263155.2. Taxonomy (NCBI): domain Eukaryota; kingdom Viridiplantae; phylum Streptophyta; class Magnoliopsida; order Poales; family Poaceae; genus Setaria; species Setaria italica. Next base: position 12,314,447 of record NC_028454.1, on the reverse strand, counting down.
CTTTTGTTTCAAACAATTTACCATTTATAGTGAACTGTTCATGCATCTTTTTACATAGCAATTGACTGGGGTTTTAGAAAACACCATGAAATTAGTTTCACACGGCCCCAACTATAGAAGGAGTGCTATAATCAACCCATATCTCTTGATCCTTCTTGCTGACTTACATTAGCCAATTCACAGTTTAATGATAAATCTCCAATTCCCCATGTTGTAACTTCCCTTCTGTTACTTCAAGCATCTTGAACTTTAATACTACATGAATGTGCACTTTTCATTAGGAAAACCTTTATGTTTGAAAAGCTGGATCCAAGTCGGATTCCCGCATTGTTACCTCAAAGATCAAGTGACTAAGCAACTTCCAAGTTGTTGAGCTTTAGAACCTTGTTACTCCATGCTGTCCTCAATTGTCTGCGGTGGGTGGCATGTTGAGCGGAGAGAACAGATGATGTGCTGCTGAGGAGATGCAATGGCTGAGGCCCCACGATGGTGAGGGCTAAGAAGTAGGTGAACAGGGACCCATGAGTAGAAGAGAGAGGAGAGAAGCAGCAACAGTAGTATCTCACTGTTGAGATCCTCTGCCCTGCTTTTGTCT
>NC_028454.1:12274666-12303852 GCF_000263155.2 Setaria italica | reverse complement strand
CGTATTTTCTATAATTTCTAGCTCTCCAATAATTTTCTATATTTTCTAGCTATTTTCTAGGATTGCAAAAATAAAAAAATGGCATGATTTCCAACACTTATACAAATTTTCCTAAAATTTCTATATAATTTTCTACAATTTTAGATAATTTCCTAGCTCTTTTCTAAATTTTTCTACAATTTTAGATAAAAAAATATATGATGTGCTGACGTAAGCCCGCGGCCGCCGCAAGTTAGGGGCGCACGCGGGGGCGGACGGGGGGCCGCGGCCCGGGGTGGCAGCGACGGCAGACGGGGACGGATGAAGGCGTGGCGACGGCAGCGTCGGGGGAGGAGGCGGCGGCGGATCGAGCGAGGGGGCAGTGACGAGAGGGTGGCATCAGATCGGGCAAGGAGGCGGCGACGAGGTGGCCGGCGACGGGGACCAGCGGGCGGCGGTGGGGGGAGGGGGAGGGGGGCGGCACGGCCGATGGCGGTGTCGGGAGACGAGGGGGCGGCGTGGGGCGATGAGGGCGCGTAAGGAGGAAGACAATGGGAAAACGCAGAATTTGGCTAAGTGTTGAGGGAGGATGCTGCGCGCGGCCTTTAACCCTCCCCTCCTAGGACCGGTGCAAAATCACAGCCGGTACTAGAGACCCTCTAGTACTGAGTGTTAGGAACAACCAGTACTAGAGGGTGGGGGGGCTCTAGTACCAGTTATTATTTTGCACCGGTACTAGAGGGGCTCCCCGCGCGCGAAATGAAAATGTGCCCCTTTAGTACGGGGGGTTGCATACCCCTGTTTCAATTTCCCACCCATCTTTTTATTTTTCTTTCTTTTACAATTGCTCTTATATTAATTTATTGCGTACTAAATCAAATAGCATTCATAAAAATTGTAAAAATAATTTGGTAGCTTCATGTTTATTAGATATACACTATAAAAATGTCAAATGCGGTCAAATATCAAACATGGTAAAGTTATTAATTTTAACTTAGTAATAGGTTATAATGGTCATAATACTTATATTAACTTTAAAATTTGAAAAAATAGATTTTTTGACCATGCAAAAATTTATAAGAATAGTGATTCTAGTGTTCTTAACATGTTTACCATGACTTAATCATGTTCTTGTTTAATTGTACGTAAATTTATTGTTTAATATTTAATGATGCTTAAAAAATCAAAATATTTAATATTTTAACCATGCAAAAATCTGTTCTTGTTTAATAGGGTGAGATTTTATGCAAAAAATCAGTTCTTGTTTAATAATGACATTGCCGGTCGGTGCGAAGTGTAAGATTCAGCAACTTGTCCAAACAACTAAAGTGAAACAAATGAAAGCATTATCTAAGCATTGACCAAAGGAGAACAAGCGAGAGGAATTACTGGAAGCGCTTTAAAAGTTTCACCTCCCTTTACTCCATTGACCAAAGTACCCAAAAATAGTGAAATAAAGAGAGATAAGAATGGAGCATCAGATGAAACTATAGCCGATGACCATAAAAACATGAATGTTGAAACTGAAGAGGTTGAGAAACCTAATGGTAACCAGCACCATTACATTAATTCCTTTGTTAATAACAAAAATACAACATAATTGTTCAAATACATTGCGCAACATCATCTAATGGAACGTTAATAACCCGCCTCTTGATGAACGTCCCATGGTTGTGATCGCAGCGTAAGTATGGAGCGTCCTCTTTGACTAACAGGATGCTTGGGTCAACCTCGACTGAAAATGGAGGAAGATCATCGAACTGATCATAATCTTCTGAAATGTCACTCTTTTTCTCTACTCCAATGATTTTGCTTTTCCCTAGAAGAACTATGTGGCGCTTTGGCTGATCATCTAACTTATTAGCACCACCCTTCCTTATTGGTTTACTTGTCATGTCCTTCACGTAGAAAACTTGAGTCACATCATTGGCTAGGATGAATGGTTCATCTCTGTATCCAATATTTTTTAGGTCCACTATTGTCATCCCATAGTTGTCTATCGTTATGCCTCCTCCAGTAAGTTTGACCCATTGGCACCGAAACAGAGAGTTTTCAAAGGTCCATAGTCGAGTTCCCATATCTCCTCAATGACACTATAGTATCTATCTTTTTTTCATTGTTGTCTATTGCATCGATACGGACACTACTATTTTGGTTTGTGCTCTTTTGGTCTTAGGCTCTGGTGTAAAATGTGTACCCATTTATCTCATATCCTTCGAAAGTTGATACTGAGATAGATGGACCCCTAGCCAACCATGCTAGTTGTTCTTTAATTGTGTCATCACCCATCAGTCGTCGCTGCAACCAAGAGGCGAAAGTGTCAATGTTATGACGTGTAATCCAGGCCTCAGTCTTCCCTTGGTTTGAGGACCGTACATTAGCCCTGTGCTCCTCCATATATGGAGTGACCAGGGATGATTGTTGTAGGACCGTGAAGTGTGCTTTACGAAATGTATTCTCATCGATGTCCATCCGAGCTTTCCTCCCTAATGTGCACTTTCCCTTCAGTCTCCCCTCATAGCGTGATACCGAACTCAAGTCGTCCATAAAGTCAACACAAAACTCAATGACCTCTTTTGTTCCATATCCCTTTGCGATGCTTCCTTCCGGACGGGCAGGTTACGAACATAACTCTTCAGAATTGCCATAAATCTCTCAAAAGGGAACATATTGTGTAGAAATATAGGACCGAGGATAAAAATCTCTTCAACAAGTTGGACTAGAAGGTGGGTCATGATATTAAAGAAGAAAGGTGGGAAGACCATCTCAAAGCTGACAAGGCATTGCACCTCATCATTCTGCATCTTTAGTAGATTGTTTGGATGGATTGCCTTCTAAGAAATTATGTTGAGGAATGCACATAGCTTCACGATTGCCATTCTCACATTCTCTGGAAGAATACCCCTTAGTGCAACAGGCAGCAATTGTGTCATCAGGACATGACAGTCATGGGCCTTTAGGTTTATGAACTTCTTCTGTTTAAAGTTTATTAATGCCTTTATATTCGAGGAGTAGCCCAATGGGACCTTGATACTATTCAAGCACTCAAACATGCTTTCCTTCTCTTCCTTACTAAGAGTGTAACTACAGGATGCAAGTAATGCCCATTGTCTCTCTTTTCTGGATGTAGGGCATCTCGTTGTTTCATACGTTTTAGGTCCCGACATGCTTCAATTGTATCTTTTGCCTTTCCATATATACCCTAGAAGCCAAACACGTTCACGCAAAGATTTTTCATCAAGTGCATCACATCAATTGCATTACGGACCTGAAGGACTTTCAATAATATAGCTCCCAAAATATAGACTTCTTCTTCCACGTGAATGCATGTCCATCCTCATCGTTCGGAACAGGTGGGCTACCAGAGCCCTTCCCAAAGACTACCCTCACATCCTTTATCATAGAAAATACACATTTACCATTACGGTGAACGGGCTTAGTATCTTTTTCTTCCTCCCCTTCAAAATGCTTCCCTTTCTTTCTTAGAAGGTGCTTAGCAGGAGGAAATTGACGATGGCCCGTACACATGACCTTCTTATAGTGCTTCAAATACATGCTGCAAGTATCATCTAAATAGTGCGTGCAGGCTCAGAATCCCTTGTTTGACTGTCCGGGCAGATTACCAAGCGTCGGCCAATCATTGATGGTTACGAACAACAATGCTCGTAGATTAAAAATCTTCTTTTTATCCTCATCCCACACACGTACACCTTCTTCCTTCCATAACAGTAGAAGTTCATCAACCAACAGTCTTAGGTAAACATCAATGTTGTTGCTAGGTTGTTTTGGACCTTGGATAATTATCGGCATCATAATGAACTTCCGCTTTATGCACAACCATGGCGGAAGGTTGAACATACATAAGGTCATAAGTTAAGTGCTATGACCACTACTGAACTCTTTGAATGGATTGAACCCATCTGTACTTAAACCAAACCGTATGTTCCTTGCATCCTTTTAAAACTCGGGAAATAGTTAGGCATGAATCCAGAACTGTATATGTGGGCCTGAATAGTCTTTCTGGATGAGTAATCCTTCTTATTTTTGCAATTTCTGCATGGACAACAAATGAAACCAGATGGCGGTTTGTTGGATTCTGCCTGATTGAGAATACCACACAAGCCATTAATGTACTCCATGGAACGTTTGTCTGCGTTGTACATCCATTGTCGATCCATCTACAAAATATTACACATGGATGAAGTTTCTAACCTTTATAACGCTTGAATGAGTGAAATCCACAAGAAATGGTCACAAATCCGGCAGCACCTCCCCTATGGCGCCATGGATAGGGTGAAGCTGTGGTTAATTATTTTTCTATTTTTGCAGTATATGAATTAGTTGGAAATTGTGGTAAAAATGTTGAATTAGCTATAGAATATAGAAAAATTCTTGAATTAGCGTGAAATGAACATTATTTCCTACAATTTGATAACGCAATTCCTGAAATAACCGATACAAGTACCATTAAACTCAAATGTTGCTAAAAATTTAGATAGAAATATACAAATTATCTCTATGTACCACAATTTATCTCGCTCACATTAGCCATAATTTATTTACCTCATATTTGAAAAGTACTAAACTATAAAATTATTTCTCTAACCTCATATCAATTTCTTTTACTAGTATGAATCATAGCATCTAAAAAATTGTAGCTTATTCTACAAATCACAAATATGAGCTCTAAATAACACATTCATATAAATGAAAAAATTCCCCATTGTACCTTAGTCTAAAAGTCACAAATTACTCTAGCTCTAAAGCATAAAACTTAGTATACTAACCATGTATCAATGGAGGATGAAGTTTCTAACCTTTAGAACACTTGAATGAGTGAAATCCCTGATAAATGGTCACAAATTCGGCAAAACCTCCCCTATTTCGCCGTGGATAGGGTGAAGCTCGAGCTGGAGGATCTGGCTTGGGCTGGAGGAAGAAGGAGGGTATTTATAGAAAGAAAATTAGTACCGATTGGGGACAACAACCGGTACTAAAGGGGTGCCCTCTAGTATCAGTTGTTGCCCCCAACCGATACTAAAGGGGGATGCCACACTAGTACCGGGTTGGGGCAGCAACCGGTACTAGAGGGTACCCCCTTTAGTACTGGTTGTGGCCACCAACCGGTACTAGAGGGTGGGTGGTGCATTAGTACCGGTTGGGGGCACCAACCAGTACTACTATGCACCCTTTAGTACCGATTCACTGGTAGAGAACTCGGTATTAGTCCCGGTTGGTAGGGTGCAAATCTTCCAAAAATCCATCCGGGATAAACCAATCGAGACAAAAGGGGGGGGTCTTTTGTCTCGGGTCACTCAACCGGGACTAAAGATCCCCTTTTATCCCGGTTGGTAATACCAATACCAACCGGGATAAAAAGGATCCCCATGCCAGGTGCTGCAAAAAAAAAAAAGAAATCCCGGGGATAGGCCCCCACACGCGCACGTCACAAGTCACGTGATTTTTCACACGAAATATGCGCGTGCACAGTGCGTGGGATTCGAACCCACGACCTCCAGCCTCGCGCGTAGCTTCCTTGCCATCCCACCTACACAGCACATCTGACTATATAGGGGATGCAATCCTTTTGTATTAACTCATAGGGGACCCTTTTATCCCGGTTGGAAACACCAACCGGGATAAAAGAGTCTTTTATCCCGGTTGGTATTACAAACTGGGATAAAAGGGTTCGAGGGATTTCAACCACCCCGTGGGGGACCCTTTTATCCCGGTTTGAAATACCAACCGGGATAGAAGACCCCCTTCTATCCCGGTTGGTATTACAAACCGGGATAAAAGGACCTCGACCCTTTTATCCCGGTTGGTAACACCAACCGGGATAAAAGGGGGTCTTTTATCCCGGTTGGTGTTTCAAACCGGGATAAAAGGCCTCTCAGGACTTTTTTTTCCACTAGCCTTTGCAACCCGGATAAAAGGTCCCAGTTGGTGAGCCTCCCGCTAGTGACCGAGCTTTAGTTCCGGTTGGTAAACCTTTTATCCCGGACCAACTTTAAACCGGGACAAAAGGGGGTGCATGGAAAGTGAGTTCTCTACTAGTGATTGTTGCCCCCAACCGGTACTAAAGGGGTCCACGGGATGCCCTCCCAGCATCATCTGTTGCACCCGGTACTAATGCTAATATTAGTAACAGGCCTTGGGATGAGAGGAGGTCATAACAGGTCTCGGGATGAGAGGAGGTCATATTTCTAGTAGTGATATATCCAAAATAAAGTAGATATAGTGTAAGTTTCTTGGAGAAAGATTTCGCTTCTGCCACTCGTCGTCGTACGCGCATGCATCATTACGGATAGAATGCGTGGTCCACTTTCACACATCAGGATCTCGTACCGAAGATCTCACGAGAGATCATGAAGGGGCCGATCGAGCAACATTTCGTTTGACATGTTCATCAGCGAGCTGCCGATATCGATCTGCACGTAACGTACGTACCAGATAGACAGTAGGAGCTACAGCAACCCAAAACTGTCAAAGGCCATCGCTTGATTCGACAGGATTCCAGCTAGATACGATGAGCCATGACTCATCATGCTCGAGACAGAAGCATTATTCCTCTAGCATTCCCTTTAGCTAGTCACTCTAGTAAATCCCTGAATCTTCAAAATCCCCAAATATATATGTAACACCAAAGTTAAGAAGAGAGTTAGGAAGAATGTATGGGAAAAAAAAGGTACTAACATATGCAGGATTTCCTTTGTCACCCTGCCCGCCCGGTGCAGTACTCTCTCTCTCTCTCTCTCTCTCTCTCTCTCTCTCTCTCTCCCCCTACCGACCGAGTACTGTAGAACGTAGCATCTGCTGCACCAGCTAGAACCAATTGTCATTGCATGGATGATAGATGAGTCTATCATCTTCTTCTGCCTCCATGGGAGATTAGATATTGACTTGCTTCGTCGTCGTCTACTCGTCGATCCTCCTCATGGCATGCAGGGATAGAGATAGCAACAAACGATGGCCCAGAGAGAGTAGGTGCTCCGTCCTCGATCGATCGATCTCATCAAGGCGATTTGTTCGCTGGCCAGCGTTTGCAGCATCTATCGCTAGCTAGACGACGACAGGACGACCGGCGTACGTGTCAGTGTACCGCTGGATCTGGCGCAGCAATCTCGCCTTCGCTTGCAAACAAAGGCGGTGAGGACGGAAGGGGCCCGACACGGCCGGCGCCGGTGACCCGAACGGCCGGGATATGTGTGCACTGTGCACGCCTGCACGGCCGTCAGATCCGTGGGGTTGCCTGTGGTGGTCGCTGGCTGGCGAGCGGCGTCGTTGGCGTCGTCGATCTCGTACGCCGCACTGTACACACTCATTGTCCTTGTTGCTCCGCTCCTACTAGCCCTACTGCCTCACACACAGACACAGTGCGTGTGTGTACGTCTCGGATCGTGCATGTCCACCACTTGGTCTTGCCTCTCGCGGCTGATGGGGTCAATGCGCAACAGTGGATTTGATGCGCTGCGTACCATCTTTATTTGCTTGTCCGGTCCGATCCGATCCGCCCCAAAATTCGTTAGTACTTTTTTGGCTTCTTGCGCGCCACAGTATAGAATTGATTTTATTTTACGTCTACTACGTTTACATTTGTTCCCATGCAAGCACTGTCCAACCTTCAGTTTGAAACTCCAGACATGTTTAGTATAGAATTATTAGCTTGGCTATTGGATGCGTGTTGGGGCAGCTAACGAAATACTGTAACAAATTAATGACAACTGATGATCCAAACAGGACCTTATTATCTATTATTGGTTTGACTTAAGTCAACCTTTTTTTAACTTTGACTACATGAATATTTACTTTTTTATTAAATAGGTTGACCACACACAACACTATAACATTACTAAATTGATTAATTAAAAATGCTCTCGTAACATGTAGTTATTTTTTAATAATAAAAATTTTAATATCGTAAGTCAAAGTGTCATGTTAGAGACGGTATCGATGTTTTACCAGCTATATCGAAACTATGGAGGGATAAACATATTCCGCAATCTTAAGCTAACCATGTGCTTGATCGTAATGGATCAACTCATTCCATTTTCCTAAACCAAACAAAAATACGAGAGCTGAGAAGATAGATGATCGGGTCTCCATCCTTCAAACCAAAGTTAGCCGCCCAATTGGCATGCATGCACATGTAAGTAGTTCAACATCATTCAATGTGTTTTTCCAGATGAATAAAATAATCATCAGGTGCATGACCAATCTTGCCAGGATTTTCGTACGTACGATAGATACCGATGCACGGCTTGTTGCCAGTTGAGATAGTGGTCTTGTTTTACGAAAGAGGCAAAATGGACGGTGGACAGATCGACTGGATTTGGTTCGAGCTAGCCCATGTGACGACTGACGACGGAACCATATGCCGATACGTACATGTCAGCCTGACACGCTTACTGGTAGTCAGTCCATATATGCACGAGTACGATACACTACTGTCCTTGATTTCTTGTGTGCACGTACCCGGGCCCCAACCGGCCGGTTGCTGAATGCTAGAGAACAGAACGTGGGCGTTGGTGGGCTCTGATCTGTCGACCCGGCCAATACTAGCTATAGAGGAAAATTTGGTGACCTGTACGTAAAGCTGGCCATGAGTGTCACAGTTCCATCCGATCGAGTCATATCGATCACCAGCAGAGACCCCCTTTGCGCTAGCTACGTGATGTGCCTGCCCATTTCTACGGTTCTTTTGTTCCATTCAGCATCGTCCTCGAACCTAAAAGAGGATGCAAAAGCATCGTCCGGCGCGATTCGAATGGTGGCAAAGCAGCTAGCCGATCGAACAGAGAGAAACCAATCATGCAACAAGGCATGCATGGTAGGGATCTCTTCTGCAGGATCATGGATCAGTGCCTCCACGTACGGCCCAGAGCTGTAGCTCTACCGTACCGTGTGTGCTAGCTCATCCTGGATCTTGGAAGCTTGTCGTTTTCCCGAGAAAGTCTTCCTGTCATCGTACGTACGCGTATGCCGGCCGGCCCCATTATCTCTCTCTTGACTGTTGACTCTTCTTGCGCGCGTTCACATGCGCACGCTTGTGCTGTATGTATGTATTCATACGTGTCTGATCACCTAGACCTAGTACGACACCATGCATATCTTTCGGTCTTTGTCTACAGATCTCAACTAAAGCTCAGCTCAGCTCCAAGCAAGTCGTCGTCGTCGTCGTCGCAGCTAATGCACTGGATCATGGACGGCTCAGTCTAGCAAGTGATTACTTAAAGCCGGTTCCTAACACCAAGACCTGCAGTCCAGCCACCGCCGGCTATTTATAGCCACCCGGGCTCCCCACTACTTCCTACTACTACTACTCAGAGTGAGAGGAGGCTAGCTAGAGCTCGAGACATCATCGTAGAGGAGTGAGATCGAAGCTATGATCACCATGGCGGCCGTCCTCATCATCTGCGCCGTCTTCAAGGCGGCGACCCTCCCGCCCACGCTCGCCTCGCCGCCGCCGGCGTCCGTCGTCGACCGGGTCCGCGAGCTCGCCGACGCCACCGGCGGCCGGGTCCGCACGGACGCCGCCGCGACCGCGCTCGCGTCCACCGACTTCGGCACCAACGTGTCCGTGGCCGCCGCGCGCCCGGCGGCCGTGTTCTACCCGTCGAGCCCGGCCGACATCGCCGCGCTGCTGCGGGCGTCCAGCGCGAGCGCGACCCCGTTCCCGGTCTCGGCCCGGGGGCGCGGCCACTCGACCCGCGGCCAGGCGGCGGCACCCGGCGGCGTCGTCGTCGACATGGCGTCGCTGGCGGCGGGGCCCGACGCCGCCGCGAGGCTCGCCGTCTCGGTGACCGGGCGCTACGTCGACGCCGGCGGCGAGCAGCTGTGGGTGGACGTGCTGCACGCCGCCCTCGCGCACGGCCTCACGCCGCGCTCCTGGACGGACTACCTCCATCTTACTATAGGCGGGACGCTCTCCAACGCCGGCATCAGCGGCCAGGCCTTCCGCCACGGCCCGCAGATATCCAACGTCCTCGAGCTCGACGTCATCACCGGTACGCACATCGCCGTCGTCGTCGTTGTGCACAGTCACGTACTCACGCGTCACGTCATCACCGGTGCCGCAGACATGGAGATTAAGAGGGTGTTGGGATCCTGGAGCTAAAGTTTAGTCCGAATATTCGGATACTAATTAGAAGCACTAAACATGAACTAATTAAAAAACTAATTGCAGAACCCCTAGGCTAAATCGCGAAACGAATCTATTAAGCCTAATTAGTCCATGATTTGATAATAACATTCACTAATGATGGATTAATTAGCTTAATAGATTCGTCTCGCAATTTAGCCTAGGGGTTGTAAAATTGGTTTTGTAATTAGCCTATGTTTAATACTCCTAATTAGTGTTCAAATATTTGATGTGACAGGGACTAAAGTTTAGTCCGGCGATCAAACACCCTCTAATTATTGACGATCAAGATGACCTCTTCGGTTCGTGCAGGAACTGGGGAGATGGTGATGTGCTCCAAGGAGAAGAACGCCGACCTCTTCGACGCCGTGCTGGGCGGGCTGGGGCAGTTCGGCATCATCACGCGGGCGCGGATCCCGCTGGCGCCGGCGCCGGCGAGGGCGCGGTGGGTGCGGCTCCTCTACACCGACGTGGCGGTGCTGACGGGCGACCAGGAGCGGCTCATTGCCGAGCGCGGCGCGGTGGCGGGGATCATGGACTACGTCGAGGGTTCCGTGCTCACCGACTACCAGGGTCTCATCGGGAGCTGGCGCTCGCAGCCGCCGTCGTCGTCCTTCTTCTCCGAGGGCGACGCTGCCCGCGTCGCCGCGCTCGCCAAGGGGGCCGGCGGCGTCCTCTACTGCCTCGAGGGCGCCGTCTACTACGGCGGCGCCGGCGACACGTCCGCCGCCGACGTTGACAAGGTAATTATTAATGACCCGCTTTAACTTCTACGTGCCGGGTTACTGCTCTGGGATTGTGCCCAACTTTTGGCCGTAACGCATGCATGCATGGTCCCAATGGTGCAAGCAGCAAGTGTTGGTGGGGACAACATAAACAGTCAGTCGTGCAGCGTCAACATCGTACTTGGCCTGGCTTTGTCGGTCCATTGTGGTGCATATCTTTCGCAAACTTCCGCGCACTCTTTTCTCCAGAGTACAAATTAAAGCAAGATAAACGCACAGATCGAGCAAGTTTCTTTTTTCTCGCGATAATGATTGGACACACATCCTCCATCACCCATACCTTGCATAAGTTAAAAGTGTTTTTTTAAAGACTTGTATAAGTTAAAAGTTTAGCGGAGGCATATAGTGCTTGTCTGCTTGATGATGGGGTGCAGTACGTACTTTTTCTCGCAAATCAAACGTAAAAGGCTTAATTTTCCATTTCGCTCTTGAAAATTAAATATAGTTGCTTGTGAAATATCTAGTGAACATTTAGACAGGGGGAATTCTTAAAAAAGATTATTCGAGTTTGCCAATGCAATTTCTTATAGTATAACTTACTCGTTACCTTTTTAGATGATGACGATAATTTGTACACAAATAACTTCTGTCTTTCTTTTTTCACTTGAAATAAAATATAGCCACGATATACATGTAACGACCAGTTTGGACTGGTGAAATATTGTTACTAAACTTTTTAGTTGACTAACTAAAATTCCGATATATATTTCCTATATGGTGGAAGCAAGTTCTAGTTTTTTTTAAACACGCCGAGACTGTCACATAAAAGAAAGAAAAAAAAGAGAAGATACAAAACTTATGTGGAAAATAATTTAATTTTTTTCGGGAAATGGCTGAATTGTTGCTCATAAATCTGTGCAGGAATTTTTGATAAACATTCACTTGGTTAGTACGAATAGCTAGTCACGGTAGCCAGCCAAATACATGATCCAAGCTATGCGTATATATAGCCTAGTGACATGATCATGTTATTGTAAGACTTGTGCTCCATCAAAATAAATAATCATTTACAAATGTAGCAAGTGCACCTCGGCTAGCAACGAGTCATTCGGCTAGCAAGAGCCAAGGAGCTAGGGGATATACTACTAACGTACGACCACATGTGAGAGTAGTTGAGTACACTCTCTTCACTATGGCCTATACTGCACATACAGCTAGCATTCACATAACAAGAGAAGCTATGGACCTAGCCAGGCAGTGCAGCTGGAACACCGATCTCTTTGCAGATCTGTTTGCACCCGCAGCTACAGTGCTGAGCGTACTAGCTGCAAGATCTGTCAGTTGGGACGGCCACGTTTTTCCACGAAAGGGACCGCGCGAGCCGTCGAGCACCACAGTCCAATCCGTGGCTCACGGTGGCCTAGCTAGCTACCAGCTGCAAGTTGGCATGTACTCGCAGATCCCGGCACGTACGGACACATGCCAGGAACAGTGCCCGGATCTTTACGCGCAACGTGACACTTGTCCATCAAGAACAACGAACTCATCGAGCGAGCAGTACGTTTGCTAGCATGTAACAGCTATCTGTGCTGTGGTAGCTGGGTTACAATGCTTTGGTCAGAACATGTTAGGCCTGGGTAGCTGTTGCATATGCGTGCCTGCATCTGCACAAAAAGTCGTCTCAGCAGTCTCTTCACTAGCCACCCACCACGTTGGCACGTACTCATCCATCCCAAATTATAAGTCATTCTAAAAATTTTGGAGAGTCAAAGTATCTCAAGTTTGACCAAATTTATATGATAATATAATAACATTTATGATGTCATCTAAGTATCATAAATTTTTATAATTTTCTCTATAATTTTGGTTAAACTTGAGATGCTTTGACTCTCCAAGATTTTTAGAATGACTTATAATTTAGGATGGAGGGAGTACCATTTTTAACATGTATGTAGAAGTATACATGCGAATAAAGGAATACGGAGTAGCTAGCTAGCTAGAGTACACTACCCACACGATGTGATATATACTGATATGACCCGTGCACGCCAGGTTAAACTCCTAGCGTAGCGTCATCGGTAGTTTAATTTCTAGTTTATTACTACCAGTAAATAGTAATTACTTTTGCATGCATCAACATAATGCAGGGGCTGGAGATGATGCTGCGGGAGCTGCAGTACGCGCGGGGTTTCGCGTTCGTGCAGGACGTGTCGTACGTGGAGTTCCTGGACCGTGTCCGCGCCGGCGAGCTCAAGCTCCGCGCCGCCGGCCTCTGGGACGTGCCGCACCCGTGGCTCAACCTCTTCCTCCCGCGCTCCCGCATCCTCGACTTCGCCGCGGGCGTCTTCCACGGCGTGCTCCTCCGGGACGGCGCCGGCGGCGGCGCCACGGGCCCCGTCCTCGTCTACCCCATGAACCGGCGCATGTGGGACGGCGCCATGTCGGCGGTGTTCCCGGACGACGACGGCGACGAGGTGTTCTACACGGTGGCGATCCTGCGGTCGGCGGTGGCCGCCGGCGACCTCGGGCGCATGGAGGCGCAGAACGCGGAGGTGGCGCGCTTCTGCGAGGGCGCCGGCATCCCGTGCACGCAGTACCTGGCGTCGTACGCGACGCAGGCGGAGTGGGCGGCGCAGCACTTCGGGCCCGGCAGTTGGGACAGGTTCGCCCGCCGCAAGCGCAAGTACGATCCCAAGGCGATCCTGTCGCGCGGGCAGAGGATTTTCTCGTACCCGCTTGAATTGTCGCCTGATGAACATGTCCTCTGATCGATCGGTGTATGAAATAATGCATGTCATGGCCTGGCCGGTTCAGTCGTCAGTGGCGGCCGGTACAGTTACTACGTACTGCTGTCTATAGCTTTAGGTAATAATGCATGCACATCGTCAGAACTTGATCCAGCAAGGTCTGAACAACGCTGGAACGTACAGTCAGTGTACTGTCTGCATATGTGCGACGTATGAACCGTGTGTGATCAATTTACCTGGATGAAGAATTGTACATGTATGTATATAAATGTTATAGTAGTAAAAATAAAATATGGTCATTTTTACCATTCGTGTGTTACACTCATGCAAGCAGTATTGCACAGTGCAGATTACTCCCTTAGTGCAGATTATTCCCTTCGTTCTAAATTACAGATCGTTTTAGCTTTTTTTATATATTCATACACTTTGTTATACACTTAGATATACTCTATGTCTAGATAGATAATAATATCTATGCATCTAGAAAAGTCAAAACGATCTACAATTTGAGATAGAAGAAGTAGCATTTTACACGCACGGGATATTCACTAGTATACCCCACACAGGCTGTGGACTTGCGCGACATGGATATCCACGGCAGTACACACAGTGGATCGCTTGCGGCTGTTCCATGGATATTGCTAGATCCCAACCAAATCTCGGCTGTACTATACCTACGAAAGCAACAGACGAGAGGGAACGACGTCGAGTCAGTGACGCGCAGCTGGCGGACCCGGCCACGAGGCTGAACTGGGGTTGCATAAGGCTTCAACTTTGGACCCCATGATATTCACCGACCATAATGCTTCAACTTCTACATTGGCCCAACTCAATGTTACAATATGAAATCTTTTTAAATTCACATCTGAACATAGCTGAATACCACTGTGGGTTTGTCACTGGGTTTGATTCGTGCAAACAAAGATTCGAGGGCTAGCATTCACAAATATTTTTCTTCTAAAGGAAAGAGGGCTAAGAAGTCCAGGTGAGCGATAAAAGCTTATTCTCCACCACTGAGTGATACACTACTATTTTAATGATTATTTCTTGAAAGTATAATGAATCCTTCTACACACAAATTTGTATCCTGGTTGATGTAGGTCGTAAATCAAGTTATGACATGTATTTTGTGCGATGTTTATTGGTTGAGGAGATTTCTTTTCTCCCGTGGTAAGGTACATACTAGTATCTGAAATTTTACGCTTTTGAACTCACATTTCCAATCTAGACAAACACAAGTATAAGGGCCTGTTCGCTTCAGCTTATAAATCGGCTCAAAAGCTGAAACGGGTGATTTGTTGTGAAAGAAAAACACTGATGACTGATAAGCCGGCTGAATAAACTGAAGCGAACAGACCAAGAATTTTACGATTGGTGGAATACTACTATTGGATGAATAACTTGACTCAAAACATAAGCATAAAAACACGAAAAGCTGATTCTACGCTCGGTCGCTGGTTTCCTCCTAGCGATCGATCGGACAGCGCTCGTCTATTTCTGGAAGCCTGCAGCGCTCCGCACGTGCCGGGGGGCCCACTTGAGGCCGCTCACATTTCAGGGGAGAAAAATTAGGATTTAATTTTTCCCCTCTCTTCCTCCGCCGCTTCTCTTTTCTTCCCTTTTCAATTTCCCTCTTTCCCCCCTAGATCCCGGTGGCCGGTGGGAGCAGAGGCGGCACTGAGCTGGCGAGCAACGGCGGAGCACGCAGGAGCGAGGTCAGCGCGTGGCAGCTCGTGGGGTGTGGTGGTGGCCGCTTACATGGTGGTCCGCGGAGAAGCGATTTGGCGATCGACGCAGTTGGGCCCGACGGCGGCGGATCCCGCGCCGGTCGCCGCAGATCTCGCGCGACGCGGCATGAGCCCGTCCAGGAGGCTGTAGGCGGCGGTGGGTTGAGGCCGCACCTGGCCCCGCGCGGCGGTAGCGGCTGCCGGCGACATCGTCCGTCCGTGAGGCGGGGCCACGCGGAGGCGGGGTGGCGAATGCGGCGCGGAGCCGCGGTTGCTGAGGCCCCGGAGGAGGAGGCTTGCCATGCATCTGCCTGACAGCAACTTGGCGGAGGCTAGCGGCGAGGGAGAGCTGCGGCATCTGTCCTGCCGGATCCGGCCTTCACATCGCCCGATTCAGCCTCCGTACGTGCTCCGCGGGAGCATAGTTGGACAACGCGCAAGTTGTCGTGCGGGTAGCCTGGTGGAGCACGAGCCCAACTGCAGTGGATCTCAGCTCAGCCATGCGGTGGCTGGGATTCTCGAACGCTCCGCCATCGCGGTCTGGAGGAGGGGCGTTGGCTTGGAGAGCAGCAGGCGGAAGCAAAAGCCTGGTGAGCCCACAGACTCCTTGCTTCCTTCTTCATCTTCCGCTGAATCTATGTTGAAAGTATTTTGAATATGATAATGTTTTGCTCATTCATGGCCTGATTATCTTAGGATTTCCTCTTCGATTGTGTTCTGTTTATTTTGCCTATTCTGCCGTAGAACAATATGACAATATGGTCTTTTAGTAGTGAACTTCATTTTTTCAAATTGAACTAGTGGATATCATCCTGCTTGCTGGAACAAAGTGAGGACTATTCCTTGTTTGGCTGACATATAGTTTTAGACTAATTAGAGTTCTATAAAAACATATATGCTTTTAATCTTTTGTTTATGTGATTGCCAATATTTTAATTAAATCTCAGCATATGAAAGAGATTAGTTACTCGAATCGCAATGTGCTCTCAGTAAAAATATCATTATATTATATGGGTTTTCGCAAGATTGATTCTAGTACCCATCGCCTAATTGTATATTGCAAATAGTTAGTGTATTTCATCTTTTGGTTAACAAATATGTGGATAGACGTTTCACTATGCAATACTTTGTTCTACTTGAGATGTATTTGTAAATGGTGTCATGGATTATATATGATTTTTGCCCACTGTTGTCACCATCAGTAGTGGACATGAGGTTTTTGTTTTGCTTTTACTGCAAAGAGAAAATTCAGGACGCAGATAAGGACCCTTGCAGTAACGAGCAAAACTTTATGTAGATAACTTCATCAAGGCTTGGTTTGGTTCGCTCCTAACCACGCCGCAGCTCACCGCGCCGCAACTACGGCACATAGTGGCAGGCGTTTGGTTTCACACCATAGTTCAAGCATGCCCAATTGATGTAGAAGCCAGCTAGTTCATCTCTTATTCCAACCGCAACTCACCGTAGATGTGGCGAATGAAACGTCTGCAGTGGGTTAAGCACGGCCGCTGATTAGGTGCAGCACTGTCGGAGGTTTCCAGAATGAGCCAAAATTTGAGATGAATATATAACTTCGTTACATAACCTTGTTTTGAAATGTTGTCACATAATTTTTTGTTTAGATAAACTTGTGTAGAAACTTATTTATATAACATTATATACAATTTGTTTGTTCTTATATAACTTTTTGTTCGAAGAAGTTGTTACATAAAATTTACCTACATAAGTTTGTGTATATAAATTTTGTTCATAACTTTTTTTCTACAATGTTTGTTGAATAAACTTTTAGTAAAACTGTTTATTTTTTTGTCTACATAAATTTAATTATATAGAGAAGGAATTTGATTTATGATTCTTGTTGAAGTTTTTTTGAAAATGTTATGAAAACAACTTTTTATGTCAAATCGTTTCTCATAAGAAAACTTTTCCCACCAAAAGTTTTGCATTGTATAGATCATGCACATAAACACAAAAAGTCATCTGTTATATACCTGAAGTTCATAAGTTATGCGAAGGAGTTATACAAAATGCATAATTTTTCTCCTTTTAGAAAATTTGCATGGTATAAGTTATGGTACAAAGTTATGCACATAAATATAATTTATGCACAAAGTTACGCACATAAATATAATTTATACACTGAATAAAGTTATGCACACGACTTATGTATCACAAGTTATGTATCATTTCTAAATTATGCACAAAGTTACATATGAATTAGAAGTCAATTATTTCCTCCTTTTTTATTGTCTACAGAGCTATTTTTTCTAGGTTTACTTTTTATTTAGTGTTGATATGAAACACATATGAGTTATAAGTTTTTTACTTGAGAAGCTTGTTCTGAAAAGTTTTCTTCATATACTTTTCAGCTTTCTTTTATACAAGAGTTGCTAACATAAGTTTTCTTTTAAAAGTTACTCATCAAATTATTTTCTATAAGTTTTTTCTAAGAAGGTTCTTTTAAAGGTTGTAAACAAAAGTTTTTCTAATAAATTATTTATCAAAGTCTTTAGGGAGAAGGTTTAGTTTTCAATCCTTTTTAGTTTTGATAAATTTCCATGTTGCAATTGTAGGGATATATTTTTTGGAATGTGGATAAAAGGATGTCGAGTACGCTTATAGGATGTATGTTCAATACCCTTTTTTTAATGCTCAGTACAAACATTTCAGCAGTTTTTATGTAGTGAGCTGCACTATAAAAGTAGCCAATGTCCAGTAGGGAGTAGTAATGCGTTAATTCCAGTGATCGAGTAATTGCTTTTTTACAAATGCTTTGTGCTTGTTTTATTTTTTCAGCTGGCATGGATGAAAGTGATGAGTCCGAGAGTGCTTCAACAAGTAACAAAGGACAATACTTCTTCGTGTGGTACAAAGTTAGTTATGTGTATTAAACATTTTGTCAGATTTTCTAAATCAGTAAATCATATTAGCTTACCATTCAATAACTCAAGTCACATAAGTTTATAGAACAAATATTATTTGCACAACTTTTTTGACATAATTATGTCACGCTAATAAGTTAGACCATGAGTTATATAAATTTTAGTCATGTCAGTAAGTTAGGAGGAGAAACTATTTGCATATTCAAATTTTGCGCATAAGTTATGTTCATAATTTTTTATGTATCAACAAGTTAGGCAAATAGATCATATTATATATTTTTTACTTATAAGTAATGTACATAAATTTTAGTCATGTTACTAAGCTTACATAAGAATGTTTGTTTTCACATTATTTTTGACATATTTTTTATGATGTCAATAAGTTAGATCAAAAGAGTATTGCATATATTTTCCCTGCATAAGTTATGTAGATAAACTTTTGGTCATGTCAATAAGTTAGGGTTGAGAGATTATTACATATTTTTACGCATAAGTTATGTAGATAAATTATGTTCATGTCAATAAGTTAAACCGAGATAAATTTTTATATATTTTGTGCATGAGTTGTACTGATAAATTTTTGTTATATCATGTAGTTAGGCTAAGAGATTATATTATTTATATTTATGTGCATAAGTTATGTGAATAAATTATTTGGGTATGTAAAATTTTGAATATAACTTTACATAACAATAATTTTTCATATATTATATACACCTATTGACTCGGTTCCTTTTTTTTAAAAAAAATTCAGCGCAAACTTGAAACGACTGGCGATGCCACACATACCAAGGATCGAGCAAGAGAAAAAGAAGATCTCTACCTTGTGATTCACGATTCATTTTTCTTTTATTAGATGGAGATGTTATACTTTGTTTTTGTACTTATTTTAAAAAATACTAGAAACCTGATGCGCCTTTGGCGCGCCCGTAGGACCTGTGATTTTGTTGGCGCCATTGCAGAGCATATGTGCTATTCCCACTATTATGACATAATGAATTGATTGTTGCACACCATTTTAGATTGGTGTAATACATAATCATGTCCATAGCTTTACTTTCTTCATGACTACTGCATGCTTCACCGTGGCATGTAGTGTCTGGTATTTTAACATGTGAATAGGAGGAGGTACATCAAGAACATATGGTCTACACTTTGTGCACTAATGCACATCAGAAATCTGTTTTCCAAAGATCTAATGTCGATTAAACAACTTCTACCATATATACACCGAAAGAAACAGAAGTTAGTTAGAATGTGCCATATCCACATTTTCGAATGAAGGTGCAGATCAGCAAATATTCCATTGAACTTGACAAAAAAGATTGCTCCTTCATGTGGCAGTTTCCTCTCTTGGCAGCTTTGTACGCTTACATAAACAATAAAAGGAGTATTGCAAGTAAGAAATACTTGATCCAGATTGCAACAATGAAACTATAGGCTATTCCAATTGGATCATCAATTGCGATAACTGATAACGAGTGCCTTTATGTTGCACCTTTCTAAGTGAATTTGAAGTTGCCAAAACATTTGCCTAGTAGAGTCTAACATTGTTATTCCAGAAAAAAAGCAAATAATGTTTTTGCTAAGAAAACTCCTCTCTTTTTCTTAACAAATAACTTGGACTGATATCTCAAAATAGATAAGTATTAAAAGATCGTGCTTGCTTCTACTGAAAAGGGATGTATGGTTCAAAAGTAAACAGTAGGTGGTTTACTAATCAATGTGGCATAAAACAATTAGCACAACTACAGAGATTTGCATAATGCAACTATACGATGCTACAATTCTGAACATCTTAAGCGTACATATATTTATCTTGCACTGATGCATTTTCTTGAGCACTTTAAAAAGCAGTTGACATCAAAGAAACCCTCGCAGCAATAATCTATATATGATTCAAATGCTTTGGTATTCAGGGAAAGGACCATTGTCAAAGATTGAGGGCTATGTGATGCAGGTGAGCCCAAAACAAAAAAGCAAAGAATCATATAGGAGCAGGGCTTTTTTTTTTTTACCAAAAGTTTAGGTAACAGAAGGTTAATGCGGAGTCACTAAAGCAGTAATTTAGGGGGTGTTTAGGAACACCCTATTAAAATTTAACACCTTATCACATCGGATGTTTAGATGTTAATTAGAAGTATTAAACATAAGCTAATTACAAAAATAATTGCACAGATGGAGTATAATTCGCGAGACGAATCTATTAAGCCTAATTAGTCCATGATTTGACAATGTGGTGCTACAGTAACTATTTGCTAATGATGGATTAATCAGGCTTAATAGATTCGTCTCGCGAATTAGCACAGGATTCTGCAATTAGTTTTATAATTAGCTCATGTTTAGTCCTCCTAATTAGCATCCAAACATCCGATGTGACACTGTTAAAGTTTAGCATCCCGTATCCAAACACCCCCTTAGTCACATATATAGGGGAAAATGAAATTTAAGTTTTCTCATACATGGTTCAGAGGATAAATGTATCTAGGATTCAAAAAAATAAAAAAGAGTGGAACATATATTGTACTTAAATGCAATCAGCAACAATTTTGTTGTGCTCCAACATAAATATATGAAGCTACTCTATGAGAAAAATAGGTATGATTACTTTCCTGATGCACCCATTTTCAGGGAAGAGAAATTTTTTCCATAAAAAATGGGGGGAAATAATTAATGCATAAGCTGACTCATGGCACAATCAGTATGAACACAATAGTAAGCAGCTGTGCTAAAGAGCTATCACATGAATAGGGGCCACACCTGTAAAATAGTAGTTTGTTATATAACTATATAAACTGCATATCAGCTGCTCCAGAAACTTCGCTAGACCACTTTTTATATCAGAACAACTGTTTTTTCAATTGGGAGAAACAGGCCAAGCAAATTTGAATGCTTAGAATTCTACACCAAATTGCAAAAGTGCCATTGATGCAGTAATGAGATTTACTGGGGAAATCAAATAAGAAAACTGTAGGAAGAGGTAATATCTCTGGCAACCACAAATGGAAACTTTTAGCCATACAGAACTAATGTTCATTCTAGGCACAAATTTGGGTGTAGGATTAAATGACATGACATACTGTTTAGAAGGAATGCACTTTTAGCCATATATAACTAATGTATTTGGATGTAGGATTAGATGGCAGGAGATACCATTTAGAAGGAATACATATACTAAGGGGATTCTATCAAACGCATGATAGTATTTCCTTTACAAGGAATGCAAATGATATAGTTTTTTTAAGTAGTACATCAGAAGCAGAGCATGTATCCTTCTAGAGTATGAAAGGAATTTTATAAAATGGTAACCACATCTGCTAAGGGCAATGCAATTCCACCTACAGAAGCAGTTATAGCAATAAAATTCGTGCTCAGTTGAGCACACAACCAAAATAACTGCAGAAATTGATAAAATAAAGGAACCTTTCGCTGGAATTATACAACAATCCTGATGCTTAACTGAATGGCCCCTGTGATGCTTCTGTTCCTGCAACTCCTGTAACAGCATCCGGACGGTAGCAATCTTATTGGTTGATTGATAGTTACCGCACAAGGAAGAAAAATCAAGCAATCTACCAACACCAGGTGATGCTGCCACTGCGTGCTAATTCTCGGCAAAGGAGGAGGCAGAGAGCATGAGCTCAACAATCGACAGTCAGTTGTTGGTGGAGGCGGCATTTCATCGAGCAGAAGACCAACGAGGGTTGATAATCTCAAACCAAGCTGTGACTGATGTGGCTCACCACCGGCGCACCGCCGGCCGCTGCTTCCCTGCCGGTCCTCCGCCGCTCCCCGTGACGACCTCAATCACTATGCAGCAGCCGTGCCGCGCGGTAGCCGCTGCGAGTGGTGACGGAGAGAGCGATGACGGCGCAGGGGACCAGGGGTGTCAGATTGTACAGTAGGGAGGGAGAATGTGAGATACGGTGGGGAGAAGAGGTGAGGAGAGGCAAGGAACGACGGGAGGAGGAGGGGGTCTCCGGCGGCGGTGACCCACGCTTGCGGACGAGCAGGGCAGTGAATCATTAAGCTTCTCTACATTTCGGGTTACCGGTAGGGTGGAGACCCGAACCGATCCACATCTGACGGTCGAAATCGAAAGTTTGATGGATCGAATGGTTAACAGGTTAACGGTTGACGTGGACATCCTACCCGCGTTGGGAATGCACCGGCTCGGAGAGATCGTTGAAAACTGCTTTTATCGTGACTCCCACCCATTTTATCCCATCTTTTCCAACGATGTAACAACCTGAAAATTCAAATCTAAAATTCACTCAAATTCAAAACTCCAAAACCTATTTTCAAAATCCAATTTTAAAATATTGCAAAACTATCATTGAGCTCAATTCCTTTTCATCTAAAATCTATACCAATCTAAAATCTATACCAAGTCTATTTAGTCTTTCCAAATAAGTAACAACAACTTCTCTTTAACTTTCCTATTCTCCCTAAGCTATCACCATCAACCTGCTAATCCCTTTCTTCATGTGTGCTCTCACGCACAAACTTGCCACCTTGCCGCACATAGCTTGAGCACGCACACAACATGCATCGTATGCCTATACAAAGCAGCAGAGCACGGACAGCAGCATCACTAACGCCGCATGCAAGCTCCACACGCCATACCTCCCTTGCTGTGCTCGCTCTGCCCTGCTCAAGTGGCAGCCTGACCTCACGAGGTAACCTGCACTGCCACCCAGCACCACGTCGTGCCACCCCTTGCCGCGTCCCAACCTCAACCACGCCGTTGCGTTCAAGCTTGCCAGCCCTACCACCTCGTCGCGCGCGCCGTCAACGCTGTTGTTGCCTCAGCGCCACCACCGCAGCAAGTCGACACCCGCTGCAGCACCACCGCAGGCACGCACGTCGCCTTGCTCCACCTCCCACCTCTGTCGTGGCGTCGCCTCAGTGCCACCGTCGTTGCAACTCACAGGATAAGTCATAAATCATAAATCATAGTTCATAAATCAAAAGTATATAAGTTCGTAGCTCAACTATAGCGGTGTTAGCGGCGCAAGGCTATTGAATTTAGCGGGGCTATTTCACGCTATAGTGGAGTTAGTGGCATTAGCAGTAATATTTTCAATATCGTTGTGGCACCTATCTCGAAAAGCTATAGCGGTTCTATAGCGAGCTATTAGCGGACTATTTGTAACATTGCTTCCTAGTGTAGTCATCATCATATTTGTAACTGGGCTACTGTCCTTGTTTCAATTGGAAGACCCGATCAACTATAATTGCTCTAGTTGTGACTAGATTAGGGCCCCAGTTGCAACTGTAACGTGTGTAAATAGATTACTATCTTAGTTGTAACTGTGTTATTGTTCTAGTTGAAACTGGAGGACTAAACCAATTACAACTGCTCCAGTGATAACTAGATTAGTCTCCCGATTACAATTGTGATAGTGTATGCATGACTTCCTAGTGTAATTGAAACTGTCTTATTATCCTAGTTGTAACTGGGCTATTGTCCCAATTGCAATTGGAGGTCTCGATCGGTTGCAATTGCTCTAGTTGTAACTAGATTAGTGCCCCGGTTGATATTGCAGTGCGTGTGCATTGCTTTCTAATTTAGTTGTAACCGGATTATTGTCATGGTTGCTTGTTCGTTGCCTCTGTTGCAACTGTGTCATGAACATTCTTGTTACTAATAATAAGAAGTCATTTTTTCATATTGCAGTCCTATTTTCTCCATCCATGCTCATGTTGACATTTTTTTTCAAAAATCCGTACCACGAAAAATTGGCAACCAATTAATTTATTGGTAAAATTTCCTTCCATGTGGCGTGGAGCGGGGTGGCATGCCGGGCTGGCTGGCGGTGTGCGCTGGCGCGTCGAGCGGCGCTAGCATGGCTGGAGAGGGGGAGAAATGGACGCGCGCGCGTGCGGTGAGAGCGGCACATGGCCGGAGCTGCGCCGGCCCAGGCGGCAGCGCAGTAACTGCGGTCGGCGGCTCGGTAACCGCGGCGTAGTAGCGCGCGGTGGTGCGGCACGGCGGCGCCGGGGCAGAAGTTCGCCGGGGTGGTGTTGGGCCGCGAGCGTGGGCGAGCGCGCGCAGGGCTGAGAAGCGGACCAGGCCGAAAGCGGAGCTGTGGGCTGGCGGGATGGGCCGGGTGAGTGCGGAAGAGGCCGGGCCAAAAGGGAGGTTGCGGCCCATGAGTGATTTAGAAGTGTTTTCTATTTGTTTAAAGATGAATTTGAAGTCAAATTTGAAATTTGAATAAAGTTTAAGGTGTGGGTTTGGGTTGGTTATAAAAGATGCCTTTTCAAAGGGTTTTAGGTTTGATGTCTAGGTTTGGAGAAGGATTTGAATAGAATTAATATTCAATTTAAATTTGAGTATTAATTCTAGAGTTTTGGGAAAATGAGTATTATAGAAATATTATTTCTAAAGTTTTGGAGATAGGGATTTATCGAGAAACATTTCTAAGGCTGGAAGAAAGAAATTTACTAGAACATCCAAATGCAACACTCATGCTGTTATTTTATGCAAGGATTGTTTATAAAAGGGTTTTGAATATTTCAGGAAAAGAGATTATGTTAGAATTAAAGAAAAAATTTAAAAGTACGCATTTTTAAATGCTCTAAAAATAGGATATTACAAAATGCTTCAAACCGATCTAAAATCGGATTAATTGTTGAAGAGATATCACATTTAGAAAATTTGAATCAACTAAAGATTCGTACGTGCTATCTTTTTTTTTTTGGAAAGTTCATTCAGGACGTGGCGTCACTTGGTTGGGGGTGGGCTTCATTGATCTTTAATTGGAGGACAGCCTGACATGCGAGCGAAGCCGTGGCCTGTCTAGTGCATGGCATGGAAGCGGGCGCGCGGGCGAAGCTGCGCCCTGCGGGGCGTGCGAGCGCCGACGCGCTGGGCTGGCCGAGGTCTTAAAGGTACCTTTGGTTGCACAGTGAGTCGTGGAAAAATTGTTGTGGGTTGTGAAAAAGTTATTGTGAGTTATCAGCTGTGAGAAAGTAGAAAGTCATTTGGTTGAAACAGCTATGAAACTGTAGGTTTAGCAAGAAAGGTCTGCAATGCCACTGCAAGGTCTGAGGGACTGTTGCTACACAAATTGATCGTAAAACACTGTGTTGTTCACTGAATCACATGTAAATTACCATTTTAGAAATGGAAACTTAATTTTTTGTAAGTTTGCATCCATAATTATCATATGGTCCACATGAATACAAAGATACAAAAGATATATGGTTCATATAATAATGTCCACCATTAACATATGGTCCACATAATTATCTCCCTCTCGCACTAATCAAAGCACCAACTATTCTACTGCAAATGGTATTTGTGACAGTATCCTCGTTCTCCCCATCTGGACTCTCATCTTCTTGTGTTTGGGTTGTGCCACATGTCTGTTGTAGTAGGTAGTTCTCATCAGCATCACATCTATCGAACTCTCTATCATGCAAATTGCTCTCACAAATAAAATTATGCAATGCCATACAAGAAAAAATGATATGCTTCTAAGTACGAGTGGAGAAACTTGTCATGTCCTTCAAAATATGTCACTTCTGCTTCAAGACTCCGAAAGCCCGCTCAATGACATTTCGAAGGGATGAATGCAAGAAATTGCCTTGAGGAGGACACCCAGAATGAACCTGAAATTCTGGTATATGGTATGTGCTTCCTTTGAAAGGGGCAAGATATCCTACTTGGTTTGGATAACCAGAGTCCACCAGATAATATTTTCCTATAAAACCAAATCAAATCAGCAAAGGAAAACAACAATAGAACTATTACTGACTCTTAACGAATAGTGTATACTTTTGGGAGCTACGGGAAATGAAGGAAAATTCGCTAATGCATGATTGAGGATCCGTGTGCCATGTGTAGAACTCGGCCAACCAGCAACCGGAAAGATAAACCTCATATTAAAGTCACAAACAGCAAGCACGTTTTGAGATGTATATCCATGTCAATATGTGTGGTTAACCACTTTATCTACTGGAACGGCAACTTAACATGTGAACCGTCTATAGCTCCAATAGCGCCTCTGAAATAAGGCCAAAAACGGTTCTCTTGCACCCTTTCATGCTCAGTACAGAAAGTTGGATGTCTTAGCTTGATATTGTCCTTTGCTAACCTGCGCAAACAATTCAATAATTCATGAAACTTGGTGTGAACTATCCATAGCGATCGTGTAAAATGATTTTCAGCTTGTGAAAATGATTGGGGTCCTCCGACGATCCACAGAAATATCGCTAATGACTCAATTGATGAAATATTGTTAGTTGAGGTTAAACTGTAATTCGAGATGAGCAAATCATGAAGTGCCATGAAAATATCAGTTCTCATTCAAAACATCTTATAAAAGTATCTCGGACGACCAAAGCACCTCATAACCCATTAAAGTCCAGTTTCTGATGTTTTCCTGTATTCTCATTTGTTAAAATACCATTATGTGTACATGTTTTCCATTTGACCAATGACAGCAACCTGCTGGGAAATTTCTGCTAGAAGTAGTAGTCCCTTGTGCCCCTTTTTAGCCAATTCTTCCATGTTAGCATCCATCTACAGACACAAATATGGACAACACATAAACACATGGATGGACAGCACAAAAACACATGGATGGACATTACATAAACAAATATATGGACATCACATAAACACATGGATGGACAACACATAAACAAATGGATGGATAGCACATAAACAAATATATGGATAACACATAAACACATAACCAATGGTTCTCAAATAGTCTCAACAAATGGTCTCTCGGATAACAGGCAACTAATGGTTCTCAACAAAGGGAAATAAACAAATATTGGTTCACAGCACAACACTAGATAAATTAGGGCACAGTTCTACTGACGCTTGTTGGGGGGAAGTATTAACGACATCCTTATACCCCTTAAACAACAATCATAAAGGCCTGGGCCCATCTACGGCAATAGCGATCCCTACCGACCCGGCATGGGCAAGAAGCATTCCACTCCGCCTCGCCCGACCCAAGGTCCCGGGGTCGGACACGCCCGACCCCTCGCTGGCGAAATTCCGCCTCGCCTGACCCACGGTCCAAGGGTCGGATGCGCCCGATCCCTCGCCGCAAGGCTCCGCTTCGCCTGACCCCGGGCGTAAGGGTCGGACTCATCCGGGCCCACAAGACAAGGATCCGTGAAGCGTCCCCACATAAGTAGAGACTAAATGTGATCCAATTATCAGTCCCAAGAGGCTGATAACACATTTATTCAACAGATAGTTCAGAAACCGTACAGCTCCCGAAGGAGCGGGCGGGCAAGCCACACCCAAAGTAAAACTAAAGCGATAATAATACAAATCCAAGTTGCAGTCCAGTCGGACTCCGGGCTGCAATCGGAACTATGCGTCAGCGGAAGCATCCTGCAAAAGGGCCAACATCGCAGGCAGCGTTGGGTGCAGACGCAACCTCCTACTCGAGATTCCCGGCGACGTAGTCCGGATCCTCCTCTGAAGCAACAAAACAGGGGTGAGTACACAAGTACTCAACAAGTCCAACCCCATCCACGGAGGGGGATACAACAAGATTATGCACAAGGTATAACAAGGATAAGGTTAAGGTCCATTTGCAATAAAGCTAGATTTTCAACTCATGCAAGGGTTCATTTTCAAAGAGTTTTCACAAAATATTTTATTTAGTCACCGAAACATTAAGTGGGGTTGATCCTACACAAAGGATCCAAGTTTTATCGCTACTGGACTCCCCGTCCGCCGTAGCGCACGGCACAACTGCCGGACACTTCCAAAATCCAACACACGCCATAAAAACCAACCATCTCCAAATGCTAGTTATGTGACCAAGCCGTAACTCGTCTAATGCCGTGGACACGGCTACCCGGATAGGTTTTAACTCTGCAGAGGTTGTACACTTTTTCCCACAAGTAGGGTACCGCAGCACGCTCACCTTAGTGCCGGTGCGGATCCTAGCAAAGTCATTACCCACCTTAGCCAAAACTGACTAGTCAACACGCAAGCACCCAAGGAGTTAACGACCTATCCACGAGGCCGGAACCGGGACCTAAGTCACCAAGAGCTTACTCCTTTTCCATGGGCTCCTGTTGCTCACCAGCACACCTGAAGACTAACAGTTTAGCTAGTGGGATTTATGCTAAGCCGTTGCCCATAAAACGGTCGAGTGGTTGCATGATGGTTGAATTAGGCAAGATGACACATCAACTCGGTCCTTAACCATGACAAGATGGATACTCCCAACCTTGCTCAACCACTAGGTACGAACCCAACA
Organism: Setaria italica; assembly: GCF_000263155.2. Classification (NCBI taxonomy): domain Eukaryota; kingdom Viridiplantae; phylum Streptophyta; class Magnoliopsida; order Poales; family Poaceae; genus Setaria; species Setaria italica. The sequence goes on along the minus strand of NC_028454.1, from coordinate 12,275,404 downwards.
TTCTAGCATTTCACACAAGAAACACCCATCCATCTCATCTATGCATCACCTCACTTTACACCGAAAACCCATTTTCTCAGTTGAAAACACTCACACATTTATTTTCTGAATAAACAAGTGTAGTCGTGATTGAATTTGAGTAATGAGTTCCTAAGCATTCTAGAAGTATTTATCATCTAAACAGAGCAACTCATATTTAGAGATAAATATAGGACAACAAGGAATAATCATAACAATCAAGGGGTGGCTATCCAACCATGTCTTGCAATAAAACAATATGCATTTTATAAAATAGGCCAATAGGTTGTGTTTGAAAAACTAGGTATTAAATATGCATCAAAGGGTGAGATTTGACTTGCCGTTCTCAAAGCCCTCTAGGAGCTCCTGCTCGCGGTACTGGTCCTCGGGCTCAGGCTCGCGGTCGAACTCCTCCTCGTGCTCCTCCTCAGGTACTCCGCGATCTACGGCACACACAAATGAGCACACAATAAATAAAAAGAGAATAAAATTTTACCCGTTGAGCTCCGAACAGAGAATGTGAACGGAAAATAGGTAGGAGGGGTATTTTCATGAAAATTGGATATGCCTCAGTGGAAATATATGAGAGGAGGCCGTGGTCGAATTTGGGATCAATTGGAGGAAGTTTGGCACATGAATGACGAGTTAAATGAGTGTTAGGGCTTAAAACAAGGTTTAGGACTGAACTGCGAGACGAGGAACTATTTTGTAATTATTTCT
>NC_028454.1:12264430-12273266 GCF_000263155.2 Setaria italica | reverse complement strand
GGCATCGTCCGAAAGTCTGCGAATTATCTCTCAACCATTTGAGGGGTCACCTCGGGCGATTGGTGGCCGGAGCAAGGGGGCTGATGGTGGGTAAGGAGGCGGCGGGTGGAGCTCCTGGTGGCGGCGGCGGTTGGCGCAGGGAGGCGGGAGGTGGAGGGTCGTGCGAGCTCATGGTGTGGGAGGAGGAGGCCGGCCTCGGGCGGCTTTTATAGCCGGTGGGAGGGCGACAGCGCACGAGGCGGTGGGGCTACTGGCGGCGGCGGTTTGCGAGGCAGCGGCTTGGCACGGGGAGGTGGTGGCGGGGTAGCCGGGCCTTGGCCCTCCTTTTATAGGCGACGGGAGGGATGGGCGTGCGGCCGGGGTGATGATGGCGGCCGGACTTTCGGCCGGTGGCGTGCTGGAGTTGAGGAGCTCGTGGAAGGCGTGGGGCTCGGTCGACGAGGGGCATAGGGAGTCCACCGAGGTGATGGCCTGCGTGACGTGCGATGGGACGGTGGCGACCGGCGACCGGCGACGCGGGCGTGCGGACAGGTGCTTGGTGCCAAGGCTGAGCGTGCGGCGGGTGCGGGACGGCGCGGCGTGCCTTGGGGCGTGCAGGTGCAGGCGGGGTGTGCGGGCGGCGCCAGGAGGGAGGTGCCGGGGGCCAGGCGCCAGAGAAAAGAAAAGGAGGCGGGGAAAAAGGAGGAGAGAGGAAGAAAGAAGGAGGGAGAAAGAGAAGGAAGAAGGAGAAGGAAAAATAAGAAAAGAGAAGAAGGAAAAGGAGGGGGAAAAGGAGGGAGAAAAAGAAAAGGATGGGGAAATGGCGAAAGTTGCGGGATTTGACTGGCACGCGTGACGGATTTGACGGGCACGCGGTGAAAATTACGGGGAGCGGAAAAAGATGGTTGACGACGCCGGGGGCCGGGACGGCGGGTCCGATGGGAGGGAAAAGATTTCTCGGGAGCTTGACGGTCGGGAAAAATTTTTAAATGAGTTTTTAGCGAGTGATTTGAGTTAGTAAATTTTACGGGCGTTACAAACCTACCCCACTTAAATTGAATCTCGTCCTCGAGATTCGGCTGAATTCTGAAAAGATGGGGAAACTCCTTCTTTAACGCATCCTCGTGTTCCCAAGTAGCTTCTTCTTCACCATGCCTACTTCATTGGACTCTGCAAATCCGTACTACTGAATTCCTCGTCCTTCTGGTGACAGTGTCTAGAATCTTGACAGGTACCTCCTGATACCGTAGATCCTTTTGCAAATCTATGGTTTCCACCGGTACTTGCTCTTCCGGTACTCTCAAGCATTTCCTTAGCTGGGAAACATGGAACACTGGGTGTATATCTGACATTTCTTCGGGCAGTTGGATACGGTAGGCTACAGCTCCAACTCTTTTTAACACCTGGTATGGTCCAATATACCGAGGGGCTAATTTTCCTTGCACTTGGAACCTTCGAGTACCTCGAATCGGGGAAACCTTGAGGTAGACGAAGTCCCCTTCATTGAAAATCAACTCTCGTCTTCTTTTATCTGAGTAACTCTTCTGTCTCGACCGTGCCACCTTTAGCTTCTCTCGTATTTCGGCCACTCGATCTTCTACTTCTTTGATAAAGGTGGGTCCCACTAGAGTGCGCTCTCCTACTTCCGACCACATCAACGGGGTCCTGCACTTCCTTCCGTAGAGAGCCTCAATGGTGACATGCCTAAGCTGGCTTGGTAACTGTTGTTATACGAGAACTCTGCATAGGGTAGACTCTGTTCCCAGTCCTTGCCATAAGTAAAGGACACATGCCCTCAACATGTCTTCCATAACCTGATTCACTCTTTCTGTTTGGCCATCGGTCTGGGGGTGATAGGCTGAACTGAAATCCAATTTGGTGCCCATAGCTTTATGCAAACTTTTGCAGAATCTAGAGGTAAATTGGGTCCCTCTATCCGAAACAATTCTGCTAGGCACACCATGCAGCTTCACTATGTTTTCCACATAGAGCCGAGCTAGCCTTTCCCCACCATAAGTGGTCCGTATAGGTAGGTAGTGAGCAACTTTAGTGAGTCGATCCACTATTACCCATATGGAGTCATTTCCTTTCTGAGTCTTGGGTAAACCCACTACAAAATCCATACCAATTTCGTCCCATTTCCAAACTGTGATGGGTAGTGGTTGTAGTAGGCGGCTGGCTTCTGATGTTTGGCCTTAACCCTTTGGCAAATATCGCAATGAGCGATGAACTGGGCTATGTCCGCTTTCATCCCATTCCACTAGTACTTCTGTTTTAGGTCCATATACATCTTGGTGGATCCCGGGTGGATGGAGTATGCTGAGTTATGGGCCTCATCCATGATGGTTTGCTGGAAATCACCTTCCTTGGGCACACAAATCCTATCCTTGTACCACAAGGTCCCTTTGTCATCCACTCTGAAGTCTGGGGCTTTATTCTCTCCGGTTTGCTTGCGAATCCTTAACAAGTCTTGATCTGAACCTTGGGCCTTTCGGATTCTATCCTCCAAAGTGGGCTGGACACTTAGCTTGCGGCTGGTATTCTGAGGAATAATGTGTACATTTAATTGGGCCATTTCCTCTTACAAGTGAGTGTCCTTAGGTCCGATCTGTCCATAGGATTTCCTGCTTAAGGCATCAGCTACCACATTAGCCTTACCGGGGTGGTAGTGAATTTCCAGATTGTAATCCTTGACCAACTCTAACCACCTTCTTTGCCTTAAATTCAGATCTGGTTGAGTGAAGATATATTTTAGGCTCTTGTGGTCTGTGTAAATCTCACACTTGTTCCCAATTAGATAGTGCCTCCAGATCTTGAGAGCATGCACTACTGCTGCAAATTCCAAATCATGGGTGGGATAATTTTGTTCATGGGGCTTAAGCTGGCGGGAAGCATATGCCACTACTTTCCCATCCTGCATAAGGACACACCCTAACCCTTGTCGGGAAGCATCACAATAAATGACGAAGTCCCGCTGGAGATCCGGTAGGGTTAACACTAGGGCGGTCGTCAATCTTCTCTTCAGTTCTTGAAAACTCCTCTCACATGACTCTGTCCAATTAAATTTCTTATCCTTCCTAAGTAGCTCCGTCATGGGCCGGGCTATTTTAGAGAATCCTTCAATAAACCTCCGATAGTACCCAGCTAGACTAAGAAAACTCCTGATTTCACTAACATTGGTGGGTTGCTGCCAGTTGGAGACGGCTTCAACTTTCTCAGGATCAACTGCTACTCCTTCTGCGGTCAAAATATGACCAAGAAATGCCACTTTCTCGAGCCAAAATTCACATTTGCTGAATTTAGCATAGAGTCGGTGGGTTCTCAATTTCTCCAACACTACTCGTAGGTACTGCTCATGTTCTTCGACACTCTTGGAGTAAATAAGTATGTCGTCGATAAAGACCACGACAAACTTATCTAGCTCCTCCATAAACACCTTGTTCATGAGATTCATGAAGTAAGCAGGGGCATTGGTTAATCCAAAGGACATCACTGTGAATTCAAATTGGCCATAGCGGGTGACAAATGTCGTCTTCGAAATGTCACTTTCCTTGATCTTGAGCTGATGGTATCCTGACCTCAAATCTATTTTGGAGAAATACTTGCTCCTTTTAACTGGTCAAATAGGTCATCTATTCTGGGAAGGGGATATTTATTCTTGATGGTGACTTCATTCAGTGCGCGATAATCCACGCACATCCTCATGCTCCCATCTTTCTTCTTGACAAAGAGCATTGAGGCTCCCCACGGGGATGAGCTAGGTCTGATAAAGCCACTCTGTTGCAGTTCACCTAACTGTTTCTTCAGCTCTGCCAACTCAGATGCTGCCATTCTATAGGGTCTCTTGGCTATAGGGGAAGTTCCAGGGATAAGGTCGATTACAAACTCTATATCCCTGTCTGGGGGCATTCCAGGTAGTTCTTCAGGAAAGATATCAGGGTATTCACTCACTACCAGAATTCCTTCTATGGCCTTGGCCTCCATGCTAAAAACCATTGGGTCGGGTCCACTTCCCTGAGTGTCACAGGTCACTTGTACACCATCCTGATTAACCAGGCGTACTACCTTATCTGCACATCCTATGTGACCATCATGTAGGCTTAACCAATCCATTCCAAGGATCACATCTATCCCCTTAGACTTAAGTACTACTAAGTCTGCTAAGAATTCTACCCCACTTAAATTGATCCTTACCCGGGAACAACCTAGTCGACACTAGATGTCGGCTCCAGGTGTCCGGGTTAATAGGGGTACCTTTAGTAGTAATGTAGGTATGTGGTGCTTATCCACAAAGCTTGATGATATAAATGAATGTGATGCTCTAGAATCGAAGAGTATTATTGCCAAGACTGAGCTGACTAGAAACTCACTAAGTACCACGCCCTGAGCTTCTTAAGCCTCTTGCGCGCTGATGTGGTTGAGCGGGCTCGTCCGAATGACTGCTGGGGCGGCCTCATCTGCTGGCTGTTGTTGTTGTTGCCGGGGTTGTTGTTGCTATGGATGGGAACACGGTTGGCTCCTGACACTGCTGCCCTTGGCCTAGTTACTGCGTTGGAGAAGGCTGATGCGGCTGGCTTGTTGGCGTAGGGGCAGTTGGCGATGAAATGCCCCGTCTCACGACAGTTGAAGCATGCCCTGCTGTTGTTGGTGACTTGACTGGCGCTGTTCTGTGGAGCCTTGACAGGGTTGTGGCTTCTGAATGGGGCATTGGTTTGATGGGAACCGGAGGCTTGAGACTGGGTCCGGTACTGCAAGGGAGCTTGGGACCTGGGCATTGGGTGACCAAAGCTCCTTGGTTTCTGGAACCTGTCCTGCTGGTGGGCCTTGCTTTCCAGGAACCGGTGCTTGTTGTCCCTCCTTTCATCTGCTTTGACCCTCTCAGTCAGGGTGGCCATGTTCATCAGAGTGTTGAAATCAGGGTAGATCTGAGGAGTAAGTAGGGTCCTCAGTTCTGCGCTCAAACCCTTCTTGAACATGTCTTGCTTCTTCTCATCCTTGTTTACTTCTTCTGGAGCATAGCGGGCCAACTCCATGAACTGATAGGTGTATTCTTCCACGGACTTGTTGCCTTGGCGCAGCTCACGGAACTCATCCGCCTTGCGCTTCATGGTGGCCGCAGGGATGTGATAGTGGCGGAATTTAGTCACGAACTCATCCCAGGTGATAGTGGAGGCATCCTGGGCGGCAGTGCAGTAGTTCTCCCACCAAGCTAGAGCAGTCCCAGTGAGTTGATGAGCAGCCAGGAGAACCTTGTCCCTACTCTCACAGCCAAACGGCTCTAGCTTCCTCTGAATGACCCGCAGCCAGTCATCTGCGTCCAGAGGGTTAATGGACCCACCAAAAGTGGGTGGCTTGGTCCGGAGAATGTCTATCAGCTTCTCATTCATGCCCTGTTCACGGGGCCTTTGGCGGGTGATGGCATTGGCCAAGGCTTCCAGCAGAAGGGTCTGATTGTTCATTACTTGTACCAGATCAATGACCGGTAGGGGCGGTGGCTGCTGTGCTCCTACTTGACTTTCTCCTTTGCCCTCGGGCTGATTCACTTCCTGTTCCTCATGGTGCACCGCTGGTGGTGGTTGTTGCTTTTCCAGCTGTCTTTCTGCACTAGGGGTGGCACGGGCTTGACTCGGGGAGGTCCTGGTAGCACGCTTGGGAGGCATCTGCAGATTGAGTGAACTTTCATGAGACTTGGATTTGGATTTTAGAGTGATGTTTAGTTAATTAGTTTGGATTTTCGAAAAGACAAAATCCACCTCCTGTCGACAAGCACACAGACTAACAAACAACAAGCACAAATGATTTTATTATTTTACCGGGGCGGTTACAACACTTGGGGTGAGGCCAAAACACGCACTACACGGCCGGTACAACAACACAACTGGGGTACAAGTCTAGACTCAGGACGGCTTCTGGGGTACAACTCTAGGTGGGGCACTCTACTCGCGGGACGAATCTTCACCCTGCACGGAGTGGTCTTCTGGCGGAATAAGGAGGGCCAGCACCTCATCCTTTAGGGTCCCACCTGCGGGAGGGGGTTCCGAAGCTTCTCTGTTGGCCACCTCAGAGTCCCTTTCCAAAGGCGGTGGTGCTGGTGGTGCATCAGGGCTCTTCCTCTTTCCGGACCCCTAGGCAACAGGGACTCCATCCAAGACTGGAGCCTCGTCGTCCTCCACGACCCGCATCTTCCTTCTTACGCGGTTCGTGCGGTGGACCTCCTTCAATGCCCGAGTGTGCCGATCCTCAGCCTCCTTGAGGGCCTTGATGGCGATGGCCTCATTGCTTTGGGCGGCCGTGGCTCGTGCCTCAGCTGCTGCCAATCTCACCTAGAGCCTCCTCACCATAACCTCTGCATCCTCAGCTCTACGAATCTGCTGCTTCAGATGGGCGGTCTGCTCATCGTAGAGCTCATCCAAAGTGAGGAGGTAGGCAGCCATGTGGAGCACGGTGGGGTCATCCTCGCTCTGTCCACGTCCTTCCAGAGTCCTTACCCGGGCCAGCCAAACCGGGCGGTTCTTCTTGACAGGCGGGTAAAACCTCATCAAGGTGCGGCCGATGTGCCTCTCATAAATCTGGCACAGGTAGCGCAGGGCTTTCCGAGCTGCCACCTGGTAAGTGTCTTTTCGCTGGAAACCAGTGGCAAACATGTTCCATGGCTGAATGTCGGGGAAGCGACTGCTCCTGCCAACGTAGATGGTCATCTCACACCGGAGAGTTCCACGGTCTTCATACTCCTAGCTAGAGTACTCTGGGCGCTCATAGATCCCAAGGCGGTCCATGCAGGCGAACAACAACCTGGGAAAAATTGGCTCCTCCAGGCAATGGCTGTTGACCCATCCTTCTTCGGCCATCTGGAAAGAATCGGGGTGTGAATCAGTTTTGCAATTGAGCAGAGGAAGTAAGAAATTTTGTAAATCATTTATTTTGGTCAAAAGGGCTTTTCCAGTCCTAATGGTTGCGTCCTACAACCAATGACAACTCTGATACCACCTGAAGCGTCCCCACATAAGTAGAGATTAAATGTGATCCAATTATCAGTCCCAGGAGGTTGATAATACATTTATTCAACAGATAATTCTGAAACCGTACAGCTCCCGAAGGAGCGGGCGGGCAAGCCACACCCAAAGTAAAACTAAAGTGATAACAATACAAATCCAAGTTGCAGTCCAGTCAGACTCCGGGCTGCAATCGGAACTATGCGTCAGCGGAAGCATCCTGCAAAAGGGCCAACACCGCAGGCATCGTTGGGTGCAGACGCAACCTCCTACTCGAGATCCTCAGTGACATAGTCCGGATCCTCCTCTGAAGCAACAAAATAGGGGTGAGTACAAAAGTACTCAACAAGTCCAACCCCATCCATGGAAGGGGATACAACAAGATTATGCACATGGTATAACAAGGATAAGGTTAAGGTTCATTTGCAATAAAGCTAGATTTTCAACTCATGCAAGGGTTCATTTTCAAAGAGTTTTCACAAAGTATTTTATTTAGTGACCAAAACATTAAGTGGGGTTGATCCTACACAAAGGATCCAAGTTTTATCGCTACCGGACTCCCCGTCTGCCGTAGCACACGACACAATTGCCGGACAATTCCAAAATCCAACACACGCCATAAAAACCAACCATCTCCAAATACTAGTTATGTGACCAAGCCGTAACTCGTCTAATGCCGTGGACACGGCTACCCGGATAGGTTTTAACTCTGCAGAGGTTGTACACTTTTTCCCACAAGTAGGGTACCGCAGCACGCTCACCTTAGTGTCGGTGCGGATCCTAGCAAAGCCATTACCCACCTTAGCTAAAACTGACTAGTCAATATGGAAGCACCCAAGGGGTTAACGACCTATCCACGAAGCTGGAACCGGGACCTAAGTCACCAAGAGCTTACTCCTTTTGCATGGGCTCCCGTTGCTCACCAGCACACCTGAAGACTAACAGTTTAGCTAGTGGGATTTATACTAAGCCGTTGCCCATACAACGGTCGAGTGGTTGCATGATGGTTGAATTAGGCAAGATGACACATCAACTCAGTCCTTAACCATGACAAGATGGATACTCCCAACCTTGCTCAACCACTAAGGTACGAGCCCAACATTCTGGCATTTCATACAAGAAACACCCATCCATCTCATCTATGCATCACCTCTCTTTACACCCGAAAACCCATTTTCTTAGTTGAAAACACTCACACATTTATTTTCTGAATTAACAAGTGTAGTCGTAATTGAATTTGAGTAACGAGTTTCTAAGCATTCTAGCAGTATTTATCATCTAAACAGAGCAACTCATATTTAGAGATAAATATAGGACAACAAGGAATAATAATAACAATCAAGGGGTGGCTATCCAACCATGTCTTGCAATAAAACAATATGCATTTTATAAAACAGGCTAATAGGTTGTGTTTGAAAAACTAGGTATTAAATATGCATCAAAGGGTGAGATTGGACTTGCCGTTCTCAAAGCCCTCCGGGAGCTCCTGCTCGACGTACTGGTCCTCGGGCTTAGGCTCGTGGTCGAACTCCTCCTCGTGCTCCTCCTCGGGTACTCCGTGATCTACGACACACACAAATGAGCACATAATAAATAAAAAGAGAATAAAATTTTACCCGTTGAGCTCCGAACAGAGAATGTGAATGGAAAATAGGTAGGAGGGGTATTTTCATGAAATTTGGATATGCCTCGGCAGAAATAAATGAGAGGAGGCCGTGGTCGAATTTGGGATCAATTGGAGGAAGTTGGGCGCATGAAATGACGAGTTAAATGAGTGTTAGGGCTTAAAACAAGGTTTTAGGACTAGACTTCGAGAACGAGGGACCTATTTGTAATTATTTCTGAAAAGTGGAAGGGCTCATCTC